>NC_064855.1:80455670-80755670 GCF_024139225.1 Suncus etruscus
AACATACATGCATAATACACAGACATGCAGTGTTATTTCTCCAAAACATAGAATTTAATCTAATAACCCAGATATACCCCCTCCCAAACCACAGGATCTGAACTATGTTTGTTCTTCCTTGAGTTTAGACATGAAAACAAAAATCTTCTCAATTTGCATTTTTTTCAACAAATAATTTCATATATTAAAATGAACATCATCATAAAAACTGATAAAATTAGGTCATTAATTATTATGACTTCTTTCAGGAATTTATCAGAAAATATTTATGATGAGATAACATAGTTCTTTTTTTTTAGGCCAAATACTATAGTACTCAGGGTTTATTTACTCTGTCCTCTTAGTGGGTGGGGAAAAAATCATTTCTGGCCTTACTTGTGTGATCACAATTGTGTTAGCTGGGATAAAACATTTTGAAAGAAAAGTGCCATTTTCTTTGTGCTAGCTCTTTGGACCCTCTTAGTTCATTGTTATTAATGAGAGAGACCTGATGATGCATAGTGACCAGTGGAGTTAAAATTGAGACCTCACACAGAGGTCCTCTATATACAAGGCAATTGCTTACATTCTTTGAGCCAATTTAGTTTGTTTTTAAGAAAATACAACAGTGGCCGGAGTGGTAGCACAGTGGTTGGGCATTAACCTAGCACATGGCTGATACAGAACTGGGTGAATTCTGAGCACAGAAACAGGAGTAATCCTGAGCACCGTCAGGTGTGGTCCCCCAAAATTTTTTTTAAAATGAATATACACCTATATTGTTCAGTGATCACAAGCCCAAATTTGATGATAAATATCTCTTTATGCTCTATGATCTAAGATTAGAAATACTAAAATAAGGAAAATATAGACCATATTTCACACTGTAATTATAATATTTTGAAATGACTTCATGGGTTGTGGTGCTAAAATGACTGTCTTCATATGCCATAAAATGTATGTGTTCTGGGGCTGGAGAGATAGCACAGCGGTAAGGCATTTGCTTTGCATGCAGAAAGAAGGTGGTTCGAATCTCGGAGTCCCACATGGTTCCCGGAGTCTGCCATTGGCGATTTCTGAGCATAGAACCAGGAGTAGCCCCTGAGCGCTGCCGGGTGTGATCCCAAAAAAATCAAAATATAGCTATATCTATATAGATATATGTATGTGTGTGTGTTCTGGTATGTTCATAATACAACATAATATGCTTTTCTCCCTCTCATTATATGTCTGGTCCCAGCTTATTCAGCATGGTCAAAATCTAGTCACTTAATCTGAATATGAATCTTGTTTCTTTAGGCTTAATTTACTTTTTTTTTTTTTTTGGTTTTTGATTTACACCCGGTGTTCAGGGGTTACTCCTGGGTGTATGCTCAGAAGTCACTCCTGGCAGGCTAGGGGGACCATATGGGATGCCAGGATTCGAACTACTGCCCTTCTACATGCAAGGCAAATGCCCTACCTCCATGCTATCTCTCTGGCCCCTTAATATCTCTCTGGCCCCTTAATTTACTTTTAAGTAAAATTAAAAGTGGACTCATAAAATAATAATTATATCATATATTCCATGAATATTTTCACTAGTAAAGAGTAGAATTATGAGATTAAATTTGATTTTGTGAAACTGTTGAGGAAACAAAATTTCTTAATTTTATTTAGTTTGTTATAATAGATTAATTCATAGAAATGTAATGCAACAATTCCTTTGAAATATGAATAGTTCATTTTATATTATATCTGGGGCATTTAAAATCAATTTTTAAGAATTCCAATGACATATTACAGCTGAGTCTTAAAAACTTTATAATTTATGTTTTTCTCCCCTCTACATCTCTATGTAGTCCTAAAAGTTATCTAGTGATCTTCAGAGTACCTATTATCCATTGAATTTCCAATCTAAAATTTCTAGGAATCTTCTAATTTCAGCAAGACATCGATAAAACGTTGCTCTAATTGCAACAAGACATAGATAAAAAATACTATTAGCTTTAAATTGAATGAATCTGAATTAATATTATTCTGTCATACACATATGTATTTTGTAACTTTAAAACTCACAAGTGTTCTCTATACCACAAGGACTAATTCCTAAGACATAATACCTGTGTAATCTTTTGTTTCTTATTCCTAGAGAAATTCCTATAGTTGAAACATTTATGGTGTTATACATATATAGTATAAATGAGGAACATGTAAATTTGACTATTAGCAGCTTCTATTTTCTTTTGCTTTGCTGTTCTGGGAAGAAAACACATGGTTTAACTCTGACGAAAAATATCTGGTCTCTAATTGAGAAGGTAAAAATAATCTCTAGAGAAAAGGAAAAACATGGGTTTCAACCCTCCTACCTCTCTGAAATGTAAAGTATATCTCTGAATAAATCTCTATGGAATTTCTTTGTCTAATCAGTCATATATTACACTCTGAGATTCATTCTTTTAGTTCCCAAGTTACAGCAAATATTTTTCAGAAAATCCTAACAAAGCAGACACAAACCCAAATTACAGTTTCACTACAATTTAATTATATTTCATGGCTTTGAATAGAAAAAAAATTATTATTTCACCATTTCCTCATTTTCTAAAGTGTTTTCTCAAGCTTTAGTCAATTACATCAATATAAATAATATATTTGGGAGAATCATAACTAATATAGCTCATTCATTGATTTTTTTTAAATATTTTAGTTTGGAATTGAAGAGATAAGGGATTGGAGAGACTAGCATATATCTACCTTGCATTTTGGGATTAGTGAGAAAAGAATGTGTTCTTTGCATTTGATAGGTTCTGATTTTGATATCTAGATTAAATAGTTCCATTGGTACTGGTGCCCCGAACTACCCAGTTAAAAAATATACATTATCATTGGCTTGAAAATATGAAAACTGAGATTGTCCCACGGAAACACTGAGTTCTGTTTGGTAGCTCTCCTTAGGAAAAGAAATATACAATTAATCTTTCTTTGAAATGTTGACATTCTATACATAAAACCATATCCAAAAATTATTAATCTTGAGTTATAACAATATATGCAGATAGGATATACACCACTCACTTACAGTTCCCCCAAATCAGACCAATTCAAGTACCTATTGAAATGGATATTTGTCATTCATCTATAATTTGAACACCTCTAAAATAGTCTGTCACTTTAAATTCTTATTTCTATTTTATTTTACTTTATACATCTCAGTGAACAAGATATTTTACTATGTTACTAATCTCCCTAATTCTGTCTTTATCTTTTTCATGAATTTATCATGGACATGACCTTCCAATTCGCAAGCTAATGCCAATTCATTCCTTGAACATCTCATATCACTTTCTAGAAACCTTAGTTTAATGACTAATCTTCTTTTTTCTTAAATTATCCACAATGAAAGCAGAATACTGATTGAGAGAAGAGTTTTTATTATTTCCATTGTAAAATTACACTGTAAAATCAGCTGAATACCAGAAAAACCTCCCAAATTAGTTTTCATTGATTATAGCAGATTTGTTCCAAATGCATATTGATTTCTTCATGATACTTTCTTATTTTGATATCCAGGCCATCAATCTTTTCTTTAGTTGCTGCTGCTTTATCTTGTGTTTACCATTCCAGAAAAGGTGTTTTTTAAAGCAAACAACCACTCAATAGTTCTGGGAGTCCTTTCTACTCTTCCAAGGTCTAAGCACTAAAAAAAGGCATTCCTATCTAATTATCTGATTTTTTTCTTTCAACTGTTAGCTAATAGAAACCATACTAATTACTTGTCTGGGCCCCATTTAAACCAAGGCAGCATGACATTTCCCAACTTAGGTAGGGTCTACAGTTCTTTTTTAAGTATCAAGAAGTTATAGAAGATTGACTTTTGATTATAATCCAATAACATTTTATAAGGTGGTCAAATTTGGGTTTGTGGTAAAAAGCAGGCAGTCAGATAGGTGGGGACGAAAGATACCCACAAGACAATGAATAAAAAAAAGAAACATAATTTAGAGGATGCAATTTATCATTCATAGAAGTCTCATCTAGATGACACTCCAGGCCTAAAGAAAATTGAACCCCTTACTTAAAGAGGCAGCAATAAAGACAAAGAATCGAATCTGATAGGATATCGATTACTCCCATAGCAATTGCGCTAACATATGGACTCTTAGCTATGTAGAAAGCCTCACTGGGGTGCCTCACTAGGACGCACAGCGGCTGGGCGTTTGCCTTGCACGCAGCTAATCCAGGACTGACAAATGGCTCAAATCCTGGCATCCCATAAGGTACCCTGTGCCTACCAGGAGTGATTTCTGATTGCAGTCATGAGTAATCCCTTGAGCACCACCGGTTTTGACACAAAAACCAAAACCAAAAACAACAACAACAACAAAATTCTCACTGGTAGCAAGCTGGGGAAAACCTATAAAGAGCTATAAAGGTAAACATCAGCAATGGAGCAACATGCCTGTTCCCTTACACGTGGTATCTGCAAGCACATGTTGACAATAGCTGCTCTCTTTAGATGTAATTTTCAAACTTTAACTCTGGGACGTGTGTGTGTGCATGTGTGTGTGTGTGTGTGTGTGTGTGTGTGTGTGTGTGTACTCATAGAAGTGGGGCTCTATCCTCATTCTCCTTGGAGCATAGAGAGTTACTCTCTCTTATCTTATTCCCCTTTCTTAGTAGCTCAGAAAAAAAACCATTTTTAATTTCATTCCTAGTCTCCTAAAATCTTTTCTTTGAGGAAAGGAGAGACCATAAAGGCCTGGGCAAGGTCTAGGTCTACTTTTTTTTTTTTTTCTTTTCTATGCCAAAGAAAGGATCCATATTCCAAGATCTCCCCAGACATTTCATAGTGATTAGAAGTGGAAAGAGAAAGGCAGATTCCCTTCTTGGGGCAGCTGCCTATCTCCCCTCACTTCACATAGATCACCTGGGGACCCCTCAGCACAACTTGTGTGCAATTTTATAGAAAAAATTTCATTTAGAGACATATTTATTAGTCATAAAAATAGCGTATCCTCCTGTTGAAATATATTAAGAATTTATCTTCTGTGAATTGATACAATTTAGTACTATGAAAATTATGTGGTTAAGAGACGTTATTTGTATTTTTATGTGTGTGTATCTAATTTGGTGAAATTTTTAATTTAGCATTGAAATATCAGTATCATGATACAGTTTGAGTAAAAAATTGGAGAAAAAGGCAAGCAAGCAAGTCACACTGATTGTCAGTGAGAAAAGAAGAAATAGAGACTTTTAAGGTAGTCTACATGAGAGGTATAGAGTGATTCAGAACAGCTAGTTATTTTGAAAAGAGATATAGTTGATAAAAATGCTCAACGTTTTTGTGAAGACTGGTGGGAATGACAGTGGCAAGAAAAATGAGCCAATTATGAGTGACCCAATTCATTGTTGTAAGAGCAAAATAAATACTAAGATTAATATTTCTGATTGGTGAAATCAGGAACAAAATTAAATGGTTCTAAAGTAAAGCAGAAAAATTGAATCTTAGATAGTTTAAAATTCCTATCACATTTCCAGTAAAATTTATTAATGTTAGAACTTAGAATTCTGCTTCAAATGTGAGTCATGTATCAAATAAAAGCAGGGCTTGCTATAATATAAAAAATCACTTGCATCCTTGATAGTCATTTGTAGGATCAGTGTTAGCTCCAGGTTTATTCAGTGAGAATAGAAGGACAACAACTTGAAAAACCCATTTTGACAATGCTTCCATCTGTAGTATTAAGAAGGAATCTTGTAGTTACCAAAGATGCCCAGAAGCAGATTGTAAGTTTGTAATAGCACACCATCATGGAAATTTTTACTCATTGTCTTGTTCATCATAAGACATTTAGATCTGAAACCTAGTGAGAAACTAAACATTCAAAGGAAAGTTAGAATTATATCCTAATATAGGAAATGATGATACATTATGACATATTCAATCAAAATGCTTGTTCAGAGTAATTCTGATATTTTAGGAAAGCTTATCTGACAAATTAAAGCTGCCTGATTAAAGGTCAAATGCCTACAGCCATTATAGGACTTTTTTTTCTTTTCAAAACTCCCATTAACCAGGAATAGTTCACAAAACAGGAAGTTGACATTTTTAAACTAAAATTTAAGATCGTTGAATTGAAATATTAAGAAAGGAGATGACTTCTGTTTTTCATTTTCTTTGACAGAATTTGATTTATATTTCAACTAATTAGACTATTGTGAAAATGGTCATACCAAATGCAAGTTAAGTGCAAGTAAGGCTGGAGTAGATGTTTCTACACTAATGTAGTCGTTTGAGGTAAAATCATAAATAAAAATGACTTCTAACTGAATAATCTCTGAAAATACATGTAAATTATCTTATTCTTTGCAGACCGCTTTAAAGATGTATTTACTTATTGATATCCTGTCTCCTTTTTCAAGTATGTGGAATAATATATTAAAATTACTTAAAAGTGATAAGTTATAAATCAAAGTAAAAGAGAATTAGATAGTAAAATGCATTAAAAGTCATTACTTAAAACTTAAATATGATTAGGTGAAAGCAATGCTATGTAATATTGCTATTATGGAGATCAAACTACTTTATTAATATGGTATTCAAAAGAAAAAGAAAATTTATCATTATTTACATTCTTCCCATTGTTAATAAAGAAGTGTGTCAAAGGACATAAAGTAAAGGTCTTTTTTTATGTAGCCATAAAGACCACTTTAAAAGACCACTTTTTTAAATTTATAAATTTTTTTAGAATCAGGGCTACACTCAATGGTGTGTATGGATTGCTCCTGCTCTGTGCTTAGGAATTCACTTGATAGAACTGGAAGCACAATGTACAGTATTGCAGATTGATATGGAATATACTGTATACAAATATAACAAAAACCTTCTCCTCAATACTATCACTGGCTCCAAGATCAATATTGGTTTCTACAATCTCTTTTCTAAAAAAAGCATTTAAAATTTATATATGTATAATTCATATATATACAGCAAAGCAACAAAAAATGCCTATAATTTTATTTTTGGTTTTAGATTTTAAAAATCTCAAGATTATAATTTTAGTGTTATTTATAGTTTAAAAGAGCATAGACAACCACACTGTCCTTCACAAAAAATAAACCAACTTTATATTTTATAGCAATTTAAGAAAAGAAAATACATTGAAAAAGAATTACACAAATAATTTGAAAATATCAATATCAAATATAAAATCTTATATTTTCTAGATATAAATATTTATAAGGTTGAACTTACCACAAATGATCTTACAATATTTTATCAAATAATAATTTATAGAGACAAGAGCAATGGCACAGCAGGTAGGGCATTTGCTTTGTATATGGCTGACCCAAGTTTAATTCCTTACATCACCTAGGGTCCCTCAAGCCTTCCAGGAGGAATTTCTGAGCAAAGAGCCCAGAGTAACCCCTGAGTGTAGCATGGTGTGGCCCCCCAAAATTAAAAATTATACCAATAATCATGTTTGACATTATTTACCCAAATGAACTTAAAACACATTAAAAAACATACAAGTTTACTATTTATAATTTCCCAGACTTGGAGCAGCCATATTTTAGGGAAATAAGAAATTGTGATGTTTCCAGTCAGTGAAATATAATTTACCAGTGAATAAAAATAAACTATGAAGCAGAGAAACACTTGTGAAAATTCTCATATTACTTTATAAAGAAAAAAAATCAGACAAAAAGTGGTGAATATTGTTAGAGTAATAACTACACTAAAAATTAGCATGACAATGTTAAATAATAAGAGAAGTAGAATGCCTGTGTTAAAAACAGGCAGGAGTGTGGGAGTAGGGGGTCATTGGTGATGGGAATGTTGCACTGGTGAGGATGATATTCTATTTATGACTGTAATCCAACTATAATCATGCTTGTAATCATAGGGCTTAAATAAAGATTTTATATATTTAAAAATACTTTATATTAACAATAAATAAAGAAAAAAAATCAGAAATGATCACATGTTATTACTATTATGTCACAGTCTGAAAATAGCAAAATCATGGAACCCGAGAGTTGTCACATTCTTTGGGAACACAGAGAAGATAAATAAGTAGAGGAAGAAAATGTTTGGCACAGATATACAGCAATAAATCTAGCAAGTGATAAAGTTAGTAATATAGTAATAAATACATAAAAATGTAAAATACATAAAATACAAAATAAAATGCATAAAATAATAAAGTACATAAAATACAAAAACATAAAATATACAAAATCACATTAATAAATTTAGTAATAAAATAATAAATCTAATATACATATATGCTAGATAAAAGTCACTGTGTACTTGTGAATACCCATGAACAAATACACTTGTATAAACAAGGACTGTGGCCTTTGATGATATACCAGACAAAATTAATTAGTTGTATCATTATGATTGGGTGTTTGTATGTTTGTGAGGACAGAGACTATATACATTGGATCTCTGAAATTTGCACTCAATTTTCTGTGAATTAAACTGCTTTAAAAACTAACATAATTATTTTTAAAAAAGTAATTTTTTTAAATAACCAGAGTATTGACCTTCCTCCATGAGTGTTTCAGGGACCCCTTATTGCAGTCCCCTGCTCAAATGTATTGCTCATTTTTATAGACAAATATACAGTTTAATTATTTTAAAGATTTTATTCTCATACTATGTATCTTTATATTAATATAAAAGATCAATTTAAAACATTTAAATATATGTAAATATATAGTGAAGGCTGTAACATGTAATACATGTACATCTGAATAAAGCCAAACTAAAATTCCACAAAATTGTAAATTAATACATTTATTTTTTAAATGTACCTTTCTCACTTTGTAAATATAAATCAAAAATAATTTAAAATATTAACTATTTATATCATCTTCTTATATAATTTTAAATATATAGTTTAATAAATATAACATACGAATGAAAAGAAAATTTTAAAGGAGCCATTAAAAGTCTTATAAAAGTGAAAAGATAATATTGGTATATATTATAAATTTAGATAATGATAATTATATGTATTAATAAGTAAAGTTTTATATTAAACATTTGTGAATTATTCCCAATCTCTAATGTTCCTAAATGCAGCTTTATTTCCAGATACCTTGATGCAGAATGAAGATTTTCATCATTAGGTGCTATTTTGTTTTTAAAAAGAAAATAATAGGTCTTGGGGGGGGTTAAAAAAAGAAAATAATAAAAACAATCTAAGTGTAAAAAGTATCATCTGATTAGACAGTACTTTCAATATAAATGAAATATTAATTTGTTTTTTAAACTATAAATACTTACCAAGCTAGTAATGAATAAGCCTTTATTTATCTAGTTGAAGGAATCCAAAAGTTAAAACATAAATCTGAAGTGAAAGCTTCAGTAATTAGAGATAAGCATAATACATTTACTAAAAATTTTTAAATGAATAAAGAAAATGGAACTGTTAATTTTATGATAGCATTTAAAAAATGTTAATCCAGTTATCAGTTTACTTGGTTCACTAGCACTAACTTATTTATTTATAGCATAATAACTATATGCCTGACTAATTTTAATTGAAATAGCACTGATTCATTTAATACAAAAATTATTTCATAGGAGCCAGAGAGATAGCATGGAGGTAGGGCGTTTGCCTTGCATGCAGAAGGATGGGGGTTTGAATCCCGGCATCCCAGATGGTCCCCCTATCCTGCCAGAAGTGATTTTTGAGCATAGAGCCAAGAGTAACTCCTGAGCGTGACCTGGAGTGTCCCAAAAACCAAGAAAAGAAAAAAAAAAGAATTATTTTATAATCTTTTCATCAGATTTAAGATATCATCTAAAATATGTATTTCCTAAGAGAGGTGACTTAAATCTTGTTTATAATTTTATTATATTTTTATTTATTGGCCTTTCAGGATATTATTCTGAAAGCAGATTTCCTTTTATATTTTGTATGACTACAAACTCTTCTCAGTCTCTGCTTTAATTTGTTGTCTTTGACTAGTTACCTCTCTTTTTCTTTACTTCTTAACTTTATATTAGAGATTATCACTCTTTCAAGTTATCCCTTTTCTTCTCTATGGACTTGTTTTTATAACAATAGGGATAAAGTCTATTTGTAAGTCATCTATGTTTCTTCAAAATCTTAAAGTCGTTTTGTATAAATGGACATTTTACATTTTTAATCACATATGTACTCTAAACCCATTTTTAAACTTCATTATTTTGTTGCTGTTGTTATTGCTGGTGCTTAAGGTTTATTCCTGTCTCTATTCTCAGGAATCACCTCTTGCCATGCTTGGGAGGTCAGATGTGGAGCAGGGGTATATAAACTGTCATCCACATGGAAAATAAGAACCTTAGCCTTGGTTCTATTTATTTAGCCTTCACTTCTTATTCAATGGCATGACTCCAAAAGAGACAAACTTTTCCCCAAATACTTAGGTAAAAATGTAGGAAATATCTTTAATTCTTTTACCTCACCTTTTTCTTTTATCTCACATCTGCCATCTTAAAAAGCCCATCTGCTCAATATACTTGTTAAATGTATCCTGAATAAAAGCACTTATTTCCACATCTGCCAGTTTGAAATTGCTATCATCCATAACCTGACTTTTTTTAATAGCTACCCCAAATCAACTTACATCCTTTTATTCCTGAGTAAAGAGTATTATTCTAGAAAAAGAGTACAGGCGGGGGTTGGGTGGGGAGGAGGGAAATTTGGGACATTGGTGATGGGAGTGTTGCACTGGTGATGGGTGTTGTTCTTTACATGACTGAAACCCAAACACAATCATGTATGTAATAAAGTTGTTTAAATAAAAAAAAGAATAGAATTTAATGAAAGTAAAACCAAATCTTGTCTTCATCCTTAAAATTCTCCACTGTATTGTCATCATTTAGAATAATTTCTGACATTTTTACAAACATTAAGCTTTAAATCTCTTTCAGTCTACCTACACAATTTATCTTCTATTCTTCACTCATCCTATTAAGTTTCAGACATTCTTGTCTTCTATTTGCTCTGGGACATAAAAATTTCCTTTTTGCTATGACAACTTTTCAACAATGATTATGACTATTGCTTTATATTTTTTAGTTTATATGTAACCACATCCATAATACTCTACAGGTCTCAGTATAAAATATATAAATGAGTCAAACATTCCTTGACATACATATGAAAGCATCAACTAGTAACTTTATCTTTTATACCTTAAATACTTGCATATACACTAACACACAGAATGCTTCTTTGAATGTTAGTCCTTTTTTTAAGTTATTTTGGGTCACATCTGTAGGTGCTCAAGGGTTACTCCTGGCTCTGCACTCAGAAATTGCTCCTGGTAGGCTTGGAGGACCATATGAGATGCCGGAAACCAAACCCAGAATTGTGCAGGGTCAGCTGCATGCAAGGCAAATGCCCTATAGCTGTGCTATTCCTCCTACCCCACATGTTAGTCTTCTTTAATAACCTGACTTCAAAAGCAAATTAAATGTCCCTGATAAATTAATATTAACTCAATTATGGAGTGCATTGAGGTTTTTCTATATGTGAAAAAAAATGTCCCAGGAGCTATATTCAGTAGTATTTTCATTAATTCCCTGAAAAAAATACTTTTAAATATTGTAACTCACAATGATCACAATAAAAATTATTGAAAAAAATGTTGTGGTGCTGAAGTAAGGTAAATGGGTGAATGGGTCTGAAACAGGAAGGCCCAAGATGATTTAGAAAACAATAAGAAAGAAACGAATGGGTTCTGTAGGCTACCAACCTTTTGGACTGTGGATGGAGAGCCCTGACTGTCCTCTATGTGCATATTTATTGTTCAGGAAAATTAACAGGCAAATACTTATCTAATCTAATTAAGTCAAGTGCGTCTTTACATCTCAAAAAAAGGAGGTTTAAAGGTAAGAAAAAATAATGCAAAATCACTCTGAAGTGTCTTCTTTTGGAGAGATATCAGGGCAAAAAGATGAATGTTCACAAACAACCCCTACTCACAGATAATTCCCTGTGAATGCCAGTCTTCTGGTAATTTAAAAATTAAGAGTCCTTGGGTCACATTTTTCCATCCCTTTACTTAGTCTACATGCCCTCTAACTATATTTATTCTTGGATACCTTCATATCTGACAGTGTTTTTGTTTTTTTTTTTAAATTTAATTTAATTTATTTATGTTGGTACTTTTAAAAAAATAATACTTTGTGAAAAAAAAGTATTCAAAAATATTCAAAAATGTTTGTTTTGTACTTGGGATGGAGTAAAAGTAAAGTAAGGTATTTGTCTTGCATATGACCAACATGGGCTCAATCACTGACACCAGAAACTCCCCAGTCTCCATCAGAGTGATCTGTGAGTGTAAAGACCTGAGTAAGCTTTGAGCAGTTGGGTTGGGCCCCCGAAACAAAGTAAAAACTATACACTTGATATTATTAGTTATTGTTGTCTCACTATATAAACATAAAATAAACACAAATTTGCTGGCTGTAAAATTTTAGAATGAGTAAATCTAATCCTCCCTGTGAACTGATTCAACACTCAAAGTTCTTACTCAATGCGACAATTGCTAAAGTTGACTATTTAAAGAAACTGGGTGCATATATACAATGGGATACTATTCAGCCGTCAGGAGAGATGAAGTCATAAAATTTTCCCACATTTGGATGGACATGGAAACTATTATGCTGAGTGAAATATGTCAGAGGGAGAGAGCTAAACACAGAATAGTCTCATTTATCTATGGGTTTTAAGGAAAAAGGTAAAATAAAAGACATTATTGTAATAATACCCAGAGGCAATAGAGATGAGGGCTGGAAGGTCTGGCACTAGAGTGGTGAATTCAGTTAGAGAATAAATACATTGACATTATCATGACTAGTGAGTGATAGAATTATACTGCCTGTCTTGAATAACGTCAGCGGTGGAGGAATGTGGAAATGGGGGTCATTGGTGGCAGAAAGGTAGGATTGGTAAAAGGGGATGCTCATTTTTATAACTGGAACCTAACTGCAAAAAAGTTTGTAATAATGGTGCTTAAAGATATTATAAAAACTGAAAACAATAAAGTTTACTATTATATAGCAGTCAAAAACTAGCAACACGCATTTGTACTTTTTCCTCAACATACTTAAATATAGAATATTGAAGAACTGTCCTTTGAAACAATTTTAAAGAAAGGTTACATGCCCACAGAAACATTTTTGAGAAATTTGGGGCTTGAGTGTCAATACAGAGGTTAACAGCAGTTCCTGGGTTTTAAATCACTACCAGAAGTGATTTCTTTTTTTTTTTTTTTTTTTTTTGGTTTTTCGGGCCACACCCGTTTGATGCTCAGGGGTTACTCCTGGCTACGCGCTCAGAAATTGCCCCTGGCTTGGGGGGAACCGTATGGGACACCGGGGAATCGAACCATGGTCCTTTCCTTGGCTAGTGCTTGCAAGGCAAACACCTTACCTCTAGCGCCACCTCGCCGGCCCCCCAGAAGTGATTTCTAAATGCAGAACTAGAAGAAACTTCTGAGAAATGCCAATTGTGATCCTTACATAAACAAATAAGCAAAAAAAGAAAAATAAATACAAAAATTAAATGAGAGATTTTAAGTAGTAAATGAAGGGTTGTGTTATGTATCAGAATACAGAGGTATAAGTATATGGTATGACTGCTGTTATTTATTAGAGATACATTAGTGCATATGTTTTAAGACAGGTAACATGTATCAAATGATTTTAATGAAAATATTAATTTAGACTTGAATGAAACGAAGATCAATGCTATTATAATAAACTCATAATTATTCATGCACTATAATATATTTTAGTAATAAGATAAATATATTTCTTCAATTAAGACCACTTAGAGAGTAGTGGACAGTGGATGGTAAAGTTTTCTTTATATGAGTCTTAAATAAGTTTAAATTAGAATAAAGAGAACAAATAATTATACATAGGTATATTCTAGAGTAAATTGAATGAAGAACAATATATTCTAATCAAATAGCAAAATAATTATTTTGATACTAGAAGTCAAATCTAATGAATTTGATCTAGTGATTTGATCTAGAAATCAAATCTAGAGTGAATGTGGACTGAGAGTTAGGACAGTGCAGAATTCTTAGCAGAAAATAGTAAACATTGCACCATTGAATTTTACATAAACTATTCTGTCTGTGTTTCAGAGAATGGATTTAATGCACGAATGCCACGATTGCAATTAAGAACTGAGTGCAATTAGGAACTGCTGAGATAGGTCAGCAGTATTTAAGATATATAGCATAATAATTTTTAGGACTAAAACAGCAAAACACTATGAACTGTATAGCTTAAACACATACATTTATTTTCTGAATTCTAGAGAACAGAATCCGTGATCAACTGTGCCAAGATTGATTTCAGCCTGATTTCACTCCTTGAGCTTGTGGAAAACTATCTTTTGATATGTTCAAAAGGTTTTCTCATCCAAAATGAGACCTGACCCCTGAGCCTTCCAGGACAATTTTTTTCCTTGGGGCCACACCTGGCGGTGCTCAAGAGTTAATCCTGCCTCTGTGCTCAGAAGTGACTCCTGAAGGACCCCAGTCCCCAAGGACCATATGGGATGCCAAAGATTGAACCTGAATGGCCCAAATGCAAACAAAGCAAATGCCCTACCCTCTGTGCAATCACTCTGGCCCCTACCAACAGTAATTTCTGAGTACAAAGCCAGAATTACCTCCTAAAAGTGGCTAGGCATGGCCTCAAAATAATAAAAAATAATAATAAAAAAGGGAAAAAGGAAAAATTGCCTGCCTTAGAAGTAGGCTGCAGAGTAAAAGAGAAAATGTGTGACATTAGTGGAAGAAAATGAATGCTGGTGAAGAGGTTGGTGCTTGAACATTGTAGTTAGAACCCAAATCATGAATAACTTTGTATTTTTTTAATTTATGATAATTCAATAAATTAAAAAAAGTTTTCTCATTCATGTATCAATTCCACATTTACCTCTTCTCATAGATATTGAAATAATCTAAGACCCACTAAATGGCCTCATTTTATCACAATTGTCCCTCTAAGGTTAATTTTTAGCTACTCAAAATTAGAGGAATTAGATTATCAAATAAGTATTATAATTTTGTAGTTACTACTCAACCCTGAACATATAGAAATAAATGAATAACTCTTAAACAAACTATAAAAAATGAGAGTGAAAGAAAACTTGATTTAGCTTTTATAAAAAAATTGTGATTTTTTAATATAATTTTTATTTTGATCATAGTGGCTTACATATTGTTGACAATATTATTTTAGGTACATATTTACATAAAATCAAGGGGGATTCCCATCACCAAATTGTCCTCCCTATACCTCCATTTTTGTCCTCCCTCCCATTTCCTCTTCCCTCACCCCCAGGGCGGCTAGAATATGTGGTCCCCTCTGTATCTGACCTACTACTTAGTAGTCTTGCACCTGTTTGGTCTTGATGTTTCCCTTATTTCCCCCTCTAACTGGAGGCAGGACTAGCATGGTTTTGTTTGAAAAAGAGAAAAGTAATAAACTGGGGATTTTTAAACCATATAATTTTTGTAAAAATACACTAATAGATAGTTTTTTGTTGTTGTTATTGTTTGTTTAGGGGCTGTATCAAGTAGTCTTCAAAGCTAGCTCTCTGCTCAGAGATCACTCCTGGTAGGTCTCAAGGGACCATATAGAATATCTGGGATTAAACCCCTGTTGGCCAAGTTTAAGGCAAATGTTCCATCTGCCCAACTATCACTCAGCACATTAGTACCTAATCTTTAAATAAATGTAACTTGTATTAATTACTTTTTAATATCAGATGCTTCTGTTATGAAGCATAAATATAAAAACAAATTTGCACCAAAACAAAAAAATCAGAAAATTGGCATAAGCAGTAATTCCTAATTTGAAATCATAAAGAAAACTTCAAAAATCTAATTTTCAGCTGTTTACCTGGGCAAAATAAAACATAAATGTTTGCATTAGACCTGAATTGCACTCACTTTTAAAAATCTGTTTAGTTAGTCTTACAGATAGACTTAAACAATATTAGGAGATAAAAAAGTGCAGTGACAACTTTTGTACCACCCAATATTTTAGACATTAATTAGGGATCTGCAGAGCCTAAGCTAAGTAAAAGATGAAGATAAAGATTCACTGAAGAAAATCTTTGCATCAGAGTTTCTAGTCAGTCACAACTTTACAAATCTGACATTTTTATTTGGCAAGCTTTGGTGTTCTGAAACTTCAGAACAGATTCCATATGATGTATGAGTATATATGAGTGTAATAGTGTAAAAAGTTGTCATTTTCAGCAGAAACCTCTGAGTGAAGATAGTTACTTTGGTATACCACAACTCAGTGAGAATGTCTGTGTGGTGGTAGACACTGAGAAAAAAGTCTGTGGGGAATTAACCATGTTAAGCAGAAGCTGAGCCTTTAAAGGGCATGCATGTTTTGAGTTGAATTTCTTTGGGTGACAAAAGGGAATATAATACAGAAGGAGCAGAGCATGGAGGTCATGGGGGAATCCATAGAATCCCTCAAGGAAGAAGAGAGAGTTATCAAACATTGCCTAGTACTAACAGCTGATCAGGTAAAAACCTGAACTCTTCCTTACTTTTTTTTTTCAATTGCACCTTGATGAATGAGAAAAAGATGTCAGCAAATAATGGAAAAAGAAGTAAAAATATTGAAAAAATTACACATATCATGAAATCTGGCTCCCACCATAGGACAAGGATAGGGAGAAAAAAGTTTTATTGACTGAAGTATGAATAACAAATTCTAAATATTGCTTCAGAAATTTAATTAATAAGTTCACTGTGAAATTATTATTTGCAGTGACCAAAGGAAATATTCATTAATTGGGAAATTGAAAATTTATGGAATTTTCTCCCGATTTATTCTGAGAAAAAAATTCTTTTCATTTATGAGTTAAAAGAAATATTTCATGCAATTTAAAGTGATTTTATAATTATACACAAATTGGTTCTAATGTTGAATGTTTCACTGAATTCGTATTGCAATAATCAAAGAAAAGAAGGCAAATCAACAGATGTAGCCAAAAAATATTTCTCACAAATTCAAAATGTTGTTAGTTAGTCAGTTAGTTACTTAGTTAGTTAGTTAGTTATTTAGTTAGTTAGTTAGTTAGTTAGTTAGTTAGTTAGTTAGTTAGTTAGTTAGTTAGTTTGGGGACAACACCTGGTTTAGTGATGCTCAGATTTTACTCCTAATAGAGGGCAATATACAGGATGCCTGGGATCCATCTCAGGTCAGTTGCTTGAAACGAAAGCACCTTACCTGGTGTGCTATTACTCTGGCCCCAGAATTTTTTTGAATAAATCAGTGATAAAAGTCAAAGGTCTTAAGGACTCAACAACACAATTTTTCTCTTGGTCAACATGGTCAATATAGTTAGATATATAGTTACCTATCATTGAAAAAAACTGTAATTACACAGTTAATTAAAGTGATTATCAGGGAAATTTAAGAGACTAGTAGAAATATTCAGGAGTAATGATTTAGGGTCTTTCAAAATCTTACTTTATTCTTGTTCATTAGTTTTTTTTAATATAATTTTTATTTTGATCATAGTGGCTTACATATTGTTGACAATAATATTTTAGGTACATATTTACATAAAATCAGGGGGGATTCCCATCCCCAAATTGTCCTCCCTACACCTCCGTTTTTGTCTTACCTCCCATTTCCTCTTCCCTCACCCCCAGGGCGGCTAGAATATGTGGTCCCCTCTGTCTCTAACCAACTGCTTAGTAGTCTTGCATCAGTTTGGTCTTGATGCCTCCCTTATTTCCCCCTCTAAGTGGGGGCAGGGGTAGCTAGTTCAAGTTGCGTGGTTTTGCCTGAAAAAGAGAAAATAAATAAACTGGGGTAAGATTTTAATACCCCGAAAATGGGCAGAATCCTTCTAGAGGTTCTCATCATTGATTTGGGAAATGAAGGAGAAAAAGAAGTTGAAACACTCCACCAGTACCAAAAGAAGTGTCAAATATCCAGTGAGGACTCCAGCTATAACGATAAGCACCACAAAAAAACAGATAAAAAACATAACAAAACAAAACAAAACAAACAAAAAACAAACACAAACAAACAAAAAACACGCCTTGGTCTTGAAATAAGAAACATGGCGTAGCACATAACGAAAGAAAAGAAAGGAAGAGAAAAAAAAATAAGAATAATTGGGGACAACAATTTCAATAATCACATCCAAACTGAGAAATCGACCAAAATAGCTAGGTAAATAAAAATAATAATAACAATAATAAATGAAGGTAAGATATATATATATATATATATAAATAACCAAGGTTTTGTGTTTTTTGTATTTTTTTCCCTCCTGCCCTGGCACAGTAAATATTGGGGTCATTCGAAAAGGAATTCACTTGCCCTATGAGATATGGGGTTTCTCCGTCCTTGGAGTATACTGTCATGGGATCAGCTCTAGTCTTTGCTCAGGATCATTACTCTCCCGGTTGTGGTTTTTTTTTTTTTTTTTTTTTTTTTTGGTGTGTGGAAGGCTTCTGCTCTGTCCAGTGTGATACAGTCAGAGCTCTGTGTTTAGAGGTCTCAGTATCTGTACATATCCTGAGGTGGGACTTATGGTGAAGTCAGTCTTTGTGAATCTAGAGGTTCTGTTACCTCAGTGCCATTTTAATCCATCTTCTGTGGTTGGTGATCTTGGTCTTTGCGCTGAACCTAGGAAGGCATCTAGGATAGCATCTTTCTTTGTTCTTCCAGAAGCCCCTTTCCGTTACAATTGTCTCTGCCGGACCTTTGGAACTGGGGATCATGTTTATTGTACAGGTCTTAGTTCAAACCCTAGACTAGGGCTTTTATGTTGGTCCCAAGATGTATACGGTCTGGTCGTGGTTCTAGCAGCCAGTTATCTGTAAATCACGATCTTGGCTTTTGTATCTACCAAGGGGTGCCACGTCTTCTGGTTTTGTCTTGTCGTTAGCTGGTAAGGTAGGCTAAACTGTTCTAAGGTCAAGTTGTTCACATTTTCCTCATTGTCGGGATATCATGTTAGAGCTGGCCCTTGTTGTTGACCCTGCAGTATTAAGGCTGTCCCAGATGGAATTTGTTTCTTGCAGCTGTTGTGAAGAGCTGTGCCATTTCTATGTCTGGGATCCAGGGTTCAAGGCTGGATGGATGATATCTAATCACCTGAGGTCTAAGTTGATTCCACATGACATATTTTCAAGGTTGGAGATATCCCTGTATTGTAAACAACTATGAGTTCCTATCTCTAGTAGATAAGAGCTCTTTTTTTTTTAAATATGTAAGATTTCCCCTTTATTTAGTGTGCCTTTGCAGGGGGAAGTGGTGCTCCATTATATGTTGGAGTATTTGGGGTGGACAGAGTGGATAACAGAAATAGGTCACATACCCAAAAACGATTAAAAAAAAAAGGAAATAAAAGTGTATGTGCCCACAAATGTATATGTAGGGCAAACATTTAAATAAATAAATAAATTAAAAAAAAAAGAAATAAAATGAGTTAGCGAAGTTTTTAAAGGACCAAAGTGGTGCAAAAGACTACTTTGCATTTGGGGGAGAACAGGTAAAGAGGTGGTGTATTACAGGTCTTATGCCTATGTTGGAAGTACAGTTTTTCCCATTGTCTTTTGGATTTTACTTGTGGTGTGTGGGTTCCCAGGCATCTTCTAATCACACCCCCTGACCCTCTTCAGATTGGTAAAAATTTGCAGCAGGGAGGTCTTGGAAGAGTTCTTGCATTGGGGATACTATTGGACCTAAGTCCGGTTTTAAGAAACAGTCCACGTTAGGGGGAGTTGGTAGGGAGGGTCTCGCAGCATGAGTACACAGGGGAGTTGGCTGTCTTTTCTTGCAGGAGACGAGGTGTGGGTTCGGCTGGGTATCCCCGCGCCTGGGTGCTGGGTACTGGTTCATTGGGTAGGAGGTCGATCTTGATGCCTAAAAGATTAAGGACTGAGGGTGGAGAGTTATAATATGTTGGGAGATCTGGATGGGATTGAGGGGTGAAGGGATAGTTGGATTTCCGGGGGTGAGAAAGGTGAAGGTATATGGGAGGGGTATGAAGGAAGAGAAAAGAGAAAATACCGTAGAAAGAAAGGGAGAAGAGAAAGGGAAAAAAGTAAAGAGAGGAATAGAAGAGAAAAAGAAAAGAGAAAAAAAAAGTAGTGAGAAGAAAGGAGAGAATAGCAAGGGAATGCTGGTTTGGTTGAATGTGTTCGATGACTAGAGCCTGTAGTTTAGGTCTGTATGTCGCAGGTACTGCTTTGGTGGTCTGACTGGTCACGTGCTTCGATTCCTAAAAGAAGGTTTAACCTAGAGATAAAGTGTATGTTAAAGAGTTTTCTCGTGGCCATCTCATAGTGAAAGCAAGGTATGGTATCTCGTGTGGTATCCCGAGTTGCCATCTTAGTTTGTCCGCCCTTTGTATCTAAGAGCGCCTGTTGACAGAAAAGCTGTGAGGTTATTTTTAAAATATAGTAAGGTAAAGGGATTAAAACGTAGTGTTATGGTATGTTGCCATTGCATTACGTGATTTCCCGCGGTGTTCAATACTTGTGTTCCTGTTTACGATCTCTAAGGGATTATTGTGGGCCTTTGTTGTAGGAGTCTGGTTACATACCTGTTCTCTCCATGTTGCTGTTTCTGTTGTTGCTGTTTTCTTTGTGGTATAATGTGCAGTCAAGAGTTTGCATTGTTCCTTTTTCATGTATTTTGGGCACTGCTCCCACGTATATGTTGACTATTACAGTGTTCGGAGTTTCTACCCTGTTAAACCCTGTTATATGATTGTTAGGTATTAGTTGTGTATAAAATATATGTTCTAGGTGTTTCAGAATAGTGTTACCATTCTGTTTTTATCTTTTGTCTTCTGGCTTACTTCGTTTAACATAACATGATCTAGGTCCATCAACGTTGCTGCAAAGTCTGTGATTGTATCATTTCTAACTGCCATGTAATATTCCATTGTGTATATGTACCACATCTTAATGATCCATTCATCTGTTGTTGGACACCTAGGTTGGTTCCAAGATTTGGCTATTATACTGAGTGCTGCGATAAATAGTGGGGTGCATACGTATTTTGGAATGAATGTCCTTCCATCTTGTGGGTATATGCCTAGGAGAGCAATTGCTGGGTCAAATGGCAGCTCAATTCTGAGTTCTTTGAGCACTTTCCAGACTTTCCTCCATAGGTGTTGGACTAGGGGGCATTCCCACCAGCAGTGGATGAGAGTTCCTTTCATACCACATCCCCGCCAACAAAGGTTGTTTCCATTATTTTTGACGTGGGCCATCCTCACTGGTGTAAGGTGGTATCTCATTGTTGTCTTGATTTGGATCTCCCTGATGATGAGTGAAGGTGAGCATGTTTTCATGTGTTTGTTGGCCATCCTTCTGTCTTCCTCAGAGAAGTGTCTATTCATTTCATCTCCCCATTTTTTATAGCTTTGTTTGGTTTTGGGGGGCTCAGCTTTCTGAGTGCTTTGTATATTCTAGATATCAGGCCTTTATCTGATATGTCGAGTGAAAAGATTTTTTCCCATTCTGTTAGCTGTCTTCTTGCGTTAAACAGGGTTTCTTTTGCCATGCAGAAGCTTTTTAGTTTGATGTAGTCCCATTTGTTTATATTTGATGCTAACGTTCTTGCCATTGGTGCTCCATTCTCAAAGACCTTTTTGATATATAGGTCTTCGAGTGTTCTGCCTATTTTATTCTCGATAAACTTTATGGATTCGGGTCTGGTTTCAAGGACTTTGATCCATTTTGAGTTGATTTTTGTATAAGGAGTAAGGTATGGGTTGATTTTCACTTTCGTACATGTGGTTTTCCAGTTGTACCAACACCATTTGTTGAATAGGCTTTCTTTGTTCCATTTCAGATTCTTGCCTCTTTTATCAAATATTAGTTGGCTATATACCTGGGGGTTTATGTCTGGGAATTCTGTTCTGACCCACTGGTCTGAGGTCCTGTCTCTGTTCCAGTACCATGCTGTTTTGATTACTATGGCTTTATAGTATAGTTTCAAGTTAGGTAAGGAGATGCCTCCCAGCTTCTTGTTTTTCAGTATTTGTTTGGCTATCCTGGGTCTTTTGTGGTTCCAGATGAATTTTGTGAATGATTGTTCTAATTCTTTAAAAAATTGTGTCTGGATTTGGATAGGGATTGCATTAAATCTATATAGGAGTTTGGGTAGGATAGTCATTTTGATTATGTTAATTCTACCTATCCATGAGCATGGGATGTTCTTCCATTTCTTTAGATCGTCTTCAATTTCTTTCTGAAGTGTTTTGAAGTTTCCCTGGTATAGGTCTTTCACTTCTCTTGTAAGGTTGATTCCTAGGTACTTGATGTTTTTTGATACTATCTTAAATGGAATTGTATTTTTAATCTCTCTCTCCTCAACTTCATTGTTTGTATATAGAAACGCTACTGTCTTTTGTGTATTGACTTTGTAACCAGCCACTTTGCAGTATTGGTTAATTGTTTCTAGGAGTTTTACTGTGGACTCTTTAGGGTTTTCGATGTATATCATCATATCGTCGGCAAAAAGAGATAGCTTGTGTTCCTCTTTCCCAATTTGAATTCCTTTGATTTCCTTCTCTTGTCGGATTGCTATTGCTAGGACTTCTAAGGTTATATTGAATAAGATATAATTGAATAAGATAGCCTTGCCTAGTTCCTGATCTTAGTGGGAATGCTTCTAGTTTCTCACCATTGAGTATAATGTTGGCTGTAGGCTTTTCATAGATAGCTGTAACTATCTTGAGGAAGGTTCCTTCTAACCCTATTTTGCTGAGTGTCTTTAACATGAAAGGATATTGGATTTTGTCAAATGCCTTCTCTGCATCGATTGATATGATCATGTGGTTTTTGTCTTTCATGTTGTTGATGTGGTGTATAATGTTGATTGATTTGCGTATGTTGAACCAACCTTGCATTCCTGGGATGAATCCCACTTGATCGTGATGTATGATCTTTTTGATGAAGTGCTGGATTCGGTTTGCTAATATTTTATTGAGTATCTTTGCATCTATGTTCATTAGTGAGATTGGTCTGTAGTTTTCTTTTTTGGTAGTGTCTTTGCCTTCTTTGGGAATGAGTGTGATATTAGCCTCATAAAAGGAGTTGGGGAGGATTCCTGTTTTTTCTATGGTTTGGAAGAGCCTATGGAAAAGTGGTAGTAACTCTTCTTGAAATGTTTGATAGAATTCACCTGTAAATCCATCTGGGCCTGGGCTTTTGTTCTTAGGGAGTTTTTTAATTACATCTTCAATTTCCTCTGAGGTGATCGGTCTGTTTAGGATTTCTAGATCTTCCTTTTTCAGTCTTGGAAGAGGGTGTTTTTCCAAGAATCTATCGATTTCTACTGGGTTCTCTAGCCTAGTTGAGTATAGTTGTTCATAATATGATCTCATGATATGTTGTATTTCTTGGGGTTCTGTTGTAATCTCTCCCCTTTCATTTGTGATCCTACTGATTTGGGTGTTTTCTCTCTTTTTTTTGGTGAGTTTTGCCAGTGGTTTGTCTACTTGTTTATTTTTTCGAAAAACCAACTCCTGGTCTCATTGATTTTTTGTATTGTTTTCTTGGTTTCTATGTTGTTTATTTCTGCTCTGGTTTTTATTATTTCTTGCCTTCTGGATGTGGTTGGATTTCTCTGTTGCTGTTGTTCCAATTCTTTGAGGTGATCTTTTAAACTGTTGGTTTTGTTATTTTCCTGATTCTTGACATAGGCCTGTATTGCTATGAGTTTCCCCCTAATTACTGCTTTTGCTGTGTCCCATAAATTTTGACATGTTGTCTCTTCATTGTCATTTGTCTCAAGGAATCTTTTTATTTCTTCCTTGAGTTGTTCTTTGATCCTGCTGTTGTTGAGCAGCATGTTGTTTAATCTCCAGGTATTATTTTTTCTCCATTGCTTCTTCTTGACCTCAATTTTGAGCTCTGTGGCATAGTGATCTGAGAGGGTACTTCTAATGATCCTTACCTTTGTGGTCTTATATAGGTTGGCTTTGTATCCTAATACATGGTCTATTCTGGAGAAGGTTCCATGTGGGCTTGAGAAGAATGTGTATTCTGCTTTCTGGGGGTGGAGGGCTCTATATAAGTCTATTAGCCCTAAATCTTCTAATTTTTCATTCAGAGCTCTTATTTCTTTGCTATTTTTCTATTTGGTGGATCTGTCCAGTGGTGATAGTGGAGTATTGAGGTCCCCTGCTATTATCACATTTCCCTTCATGTGTTTCTCCAGGTTTGCCAGTAGTTGCCTCACATATTTTGCTGACTCTACATTAGGTGCATAGATATTGACCAGGGTTAGTGTTTCTTGATCTAATGTTCCCCTGATCAGTAAGTAGTGACCCTCTTTGTCTCTGATCACTTTCTTGAGGTTGAATGCAATTTGGTCTGATATAAGAATGGCTGTCCCTGCTCTTTTTTGTTTTCCATTGGCCTGAATAATTACTTTCCATCCTTTTATTCTAAGCCTGTGCTTATCCTGCATCTGTAGGTGTGTTTCTTGCAGACAGCAGAAGTCCGGTTTATTTTTCCTAATCCAGTTCTCTACTATGTGTCTTTTAATTGGAGAGTTTAGTCCGTTAACATTTAGGGAGATTATTGAGAGAGAGGATTGTTGTGTAGTTGTGTTGTGTAGGGTGGTTTTTGTTACAATCGGGGGTTTGGATTGTGTAATTCGTCTTTGAGTAAGTCGTTTAGGATCGGTTTTGTTTGCACAAATAGTTCAAATTCGTTCTTGTTTGAGAATGTTTTTAGTCTATCCTCCCATATGAATGTAAGTTTTGCTGGGTATTGGACCCTAGGTTGGAAATTTCTTTCATTCAGTCGTTTAAATATGTCATTCCACTGTCTTCTTGCTTGAATTATTTCGAATGGGAGATCTGGTTTGATTCTTATGTCCCTACCTTGGTACTTGAGGTTTCTTTTCTTCCTTATTGCTTTAAGGAGTTCTTCTTTCTCTTTGTTTTTTGCCAATTGGATTACCATGTGTCTTGGTGTTTGTTTATTAGGGTCTATCTTATTGGGAACTCTTTTTATTTCCTGTATTGGCATTGCAGTTTCCTTCCAGAGGGTGGGGAAGTTCTCCGCTATTATCTCTCTGACTACTTGTTCTTCCCCTTTCCCTACTTTCTCCCCTTCCGGTATACCCACAATTCTTAGGTTGTTTCTTTTATCCTTGTTCATTAGATACTGGACCTTTCCTTCCAGTGCTTTGCCTTTTATTTCTTTGTTGGTTTCTTGATCATTTTTTGTTTGCAGTTTTCCTTCGAGTTCTTCAATGTGTTTCTCCAATTCTGTGTTTCTGCTTGTAAGGCTTGTTACTTTGTCTTTTAATTCCTTCACTTCTTTTTGTATGGAATCTCTCATGTTCTTTAACATTTCTTCTTTAATTTGGCTGATTTGTTCATCCATAGGGTTTCTCTCATTCCTTTTATTAATTCTTGCATTTCCTTCCTCATGGCTGCTTTTAGGTCTTCATCGCTTGGATCTGTGCGTTTTGGTGGACTTGAAAGCTTGCAAGGGTTTGTCACCATATCTCCAGATATTAGTGATCTCCTTGATTTACACATATTTCTTTGTATTTAATGGTGTGTTTTAGAGTGCTGTGCTTCTAATTTTCACCTGTTTTGATCCCCTGTGGTGTGGGAGTGGGTTCCCTCCCTGAGGGTAGTTCTAGAGGGACTTTTGGGTGAACTCGCTGAGGTTTGGATCCTCCTGTACTCTTTATGTGGCCTGGTTAGTTGTTTTCCCCTTTTGTTGGCAGCTAGTACTGGCCCTTTCCTGACCACAGTGGTGGGGGGCACTGTTTCTCCTCTCTTTTTTCTCCTCTCCTCTACTACTTGGAAGTCAGTCTTCCTCTTTATTCCTGTCAGCAGGTGTAGTTCCGCTTCTGGTCGCAGTGGTTGCGGGCGCTGTTGAGCCTGACTCTCTGTTCCCTCCCTTATCTGGGGGTCAATGAAGCTCTGCTCCTCCGAGTTACCGTGGAGGAAATTCCCCCAGTCCAGCCCTCCCGGTAGCTGCTCTCAGCCCTAGGGGGGGTCTCAGGTCCACTCTGGGGCTCGGGGCTAGGTTGCTCTAGGTTACCTAAAGGTCCAGGGGGCAGACCCAAGCTCACCCAGTTTATTCGTCCCACCTGTCCCAGCTGGGCAGGTGACTCCGGCCCACTAGGTACTAGGGAATGTCCTCCCCTGTCTACGCTCAGGTCAGGTGGGGTGAACTCTGGGGCCTGGAAGTTGAGGCAACGGGTGGTGTGGTCTCTGTGCCAACAAGCTGGCCTCTGCAGTCTATGGGGGGGGTCGCACGCAAGGTGGCTGGCGGCTGCGGGGTCGTCCACGTGTGAGCGCCCTAGGAGAGTGCACTCACCCTGGATGCCGGGGGTCCCTACTCCCCGGTTGGAGCGGCTCCGGCCTCTGCAGTCTATGGGGGGGGGTCGCGCGCAAGGTGGCTGGCAGCTGCGGAGTTGTCCACGTGTGAGCGCCCTAGGAGAGTGCACTCACCCTGGACCCCGGGGGTCCCTACTCTTCGGTTGGAGCGGCTCCGGCCTCTGCAGTCTATGGGGGGGGGTCGCGCGCAAGGTGGCTGGCAGCTGCGGAGTCGTCCACGTGTGAGCGCCCTAGGAGAGTGCACTCACCCTGGACCCCAGGGGTCCCTACTCTCCGGTTGGAGCGGCTCCGGCCTCTGCAGTCTATGGGGGGGGGGTCGCGCGCAAGGTGGCTGGCAGCCACGGAGTCGTCCACGTGTGAGCGCCCTAGGAGAGTACACTCACCCTGGACGCAGGGGGTCCCTACTCTCCGGTTGGAGCGGCTCCAGCCTCTGCAGTTTATGGGGGGGGTCTCGCGCAAGGTGGCTGGCGGCCGCGGAGTCGTCCATGTGTGAGCGCCCTAGGAGAGTGCACTCACCCTGGACGCCGGGGGTCCCTACTCCCCGGTTGGAGCGGCTCCGGCCTCTGCAGTCTATGGGGGGGGGTCGCACGCAAGGTGGCTGGCGGCCACGGAGTCATCCACGTGTGAGTGCCCTAGGAGAGTGCACTCACCCTGGACGCCGGGGGTCCCCCCTACTCCCCGGTTGGAGCGGCTCCTGGCGGCCGCGGAGTCGTCCACGTGTGAGCGCCCTAGGAGAGTGCACTCACCCTGGACGCCGGGGGTCCCTACTCCCCGGTTGGAGCGGCTCCGGCCTCTGCAGTCTATGGGGGGGGGGGTCGCGCGCAAGGTGGCTGGCAGCCGCAGAGTCGTCCACGTGTGAGCGCCCTAGGAGATGCACTCACCCTGGACGCCGGGGGTCCCTACTCTCCGGTTGGAGCGGCTCCAGCCTCTGCAGTCTATGGGGGGGGTCACGGGCAAGGTGACTGGCGGCCGCGGAGTCGTCCACGTGTGAGCGCCCTAGGAGAGTGCACTCACCCTGGACGCCAGGGGTCCCTACTCTCCAGTTGGAGCGGCTCCGGCCTCTGCAGTCGTTCATTAGTTTTAATGCAGAAGTTAGGATGCTATGGGATGAGGGACTCTGTCTAAGATTTAAAATGTCTATGGCCTCCTTTGTGTTGGCAATGCTATAAGCCTACGTAAATGTAAGTAGTCATTGTCTTACATGTAGGAAAGAAAACACTACTTGAAGTCAATAAAATTTTGACACAGAGAAAGTTCAATATTATATCAAAAGCTTCCAATTATTTGTGCAATCAAGTTTTATCTTCAATTTTATATTGAAATACAATGTACTAGTATTTGTTATTATCTGTTGTCTTTCTCCTCACCTTGCAGAAATTTACTCTTTGAATTAAATGATGTTCAATATCTAGAGTGATTTTGTGATAGCTCTTATTGAGAAAATGTGAGCCTCCTTACAAATTTGGTAAATGCATATTGGAGTTTTAGTTGAAACAAAATGAAGAAACATAAAAATTATAGCCTATACATAATAATAAGAGAAGCATTTCCTATTAGTCACATCCTTAGAAAACACCTATATTTTTTCATACATATTCTATTTCAATTTGAAATATTTAAGTAAAAATTCTCTCCATATATTTGTTCTCAATGAAAACAAATATAATCTCAAAAGAAGTTCTACCAACAAACCAAAGGGAGAAATATTCTTTTCAGGGTAAATACATAGTAATTCAAATTTATTTTCCCCCAGAAATACAGTTTAATTATATTCCGTTTCCACTTTATTATTACAAATATAAACTTCTATAAATTTAATATACTAGAGCATTAAACATTAATGTTGGTAGATTTATATGATTATAAAATTTATGTCTAAGAATAAATATAGATGTATATAGATAGATAGATACTTTCTTGTCATGCTCAATTAAGAATGTTCACAATTCCCAAAGAGTTTGTGTGCTATCCAGTCACATGTCTATATTTTAATATCCTAAATATGTAATGTGGGACAGGTGAGACACTATAGTAGGTGGGATGCTTACCATGCACATAGTCAACTTGGATTGATTCCTAGAATATCATGTGTTCCTCTTCCTCCATCCAGGAGTTATTCCTGAACTCACAACCAGGAATAAGACCTGAACAGAGATAGGTGTGGTTAAAAAGAAAGAAATGAAAATAAAGAAAATTGATGGTTGGTATAAAAAAATTTGTTTTTAAAGGCAGAAGTAAATAAGGTATGTATAATGACAGAGATAAAAATTAGGAAATGTTTAGGTCTATAAATCCATAAATAGTAACAAAACCTGCTCTATTAGGAAAACAAGCCGAACTATTATATTGCATATGTATATACATATAATAAATTAATAATGCATAGCGATAATTTGTTCAAAATTGTAATATTAGTGCTTATAATATGCCTATATTCTATTATTAAATATATTTACTCAAATAATTATGTGATATATTTAAATACACATGCCTCTAAATACTTCTAAAGTCAAATATAAAATTTTGACCTTTGAAAATACTGATAATATAATGTAATTAACACACTGAATAGAACATTCTACTTCAAATATATTATCTTAGTATATCTCAGTTTTTGATCTACAGTTCCTCTAAAGGGAGAAATTACATAGCAAAAAACTATGACTAGATAAACTCTTGTACATTGGACATTTAATACTTATTTGTTTTTATGAGTTTAGAAGACTTATTCTGATGTCATTCTTGGTCACACAAGGAAAAACTGTTTCACAGTATGAGAGATCTGCTCATTTAAGCCTCCTTAACGATTAATATAGATTGCATCAAGATTGATTTTGTCCCAGCAGATAACAATCATGAAGATAGCCCAAAGAATGGATGCTATTTAATCCACTTTATCCTAGTATGTATCTTGTATTCCTCTATCCAAAAAAGTGAGATTTAGATAGCATAAAAGACAGCATATTATTTTTGCTAGTTTATTTTTGAAAATACAAATAAAATATAGAATGTATATTTTATTAATATTTTAAACCAACATTACATTTAAGGGAAATATGATTATCAGATCAAATTTGATGCATAGGATTTAGGTACTGACTAAATTACTAGGACATTTAAATATAACAAAGGCATTCTTTATGTGGTGTGATTTTTGTTTATTGGTTTGTTTGTTTGGGAGCTATACTGGTGATGCTCAGGGGTACTCCTGGCTATGTGCTCAGAAATTGTTCCCAGCTTGGGGGACCATATGGGATGCTGAGGATTGAACCTAGGTCGGTCCTGGTTCAGCCTCATGCAAGGCAAATGCCCTACCACTGTGCTATCACTTTGACCCCAGGTGTAATTTTATTTCCACTCATTCTATGATTCATACAAATAATGCACTTATTTTAAACCTTTGAATTCTTACTAAAGTAAAAGTGTTTAGACTGCTTCTTAGTTTTAACAATACTCTAAAGTTCTTTATTATACATATTGGGCATACTTTTACTAAAGCTATATGACTATTTTCCATGTACTCTTAAAATAGCTCTAAGTATTTGAATATTTTTGATGTATACATGAATAATTATTTACTGAATATAGGAAGCTTTCTTGAGAACCAAGATTCTGTTTGATGAAAATGAAATTTCTATTGCCAAGAAAATACATTTTATAAGTGACTATATTAAATCTTATCAGACATGTAGAAAGTTTTAATTAACAGTTGATACTTTTTTTGTTTGTTTTATGTTTTTGGACTGAACCAAGCAGTACTCTAGAAGTACTCTTGACTCTGTACTCACCTGGTGGTACTTGATTGATCATGAGTTGCTAGGGATGACCCAGACCTTCACATGCAAAGCATGAACTAAGATTTTTTAGTTTACTATATGAACCAACACGATACTTTATTACTAAATTTGGAAAAATAACAAAGGAAAATAAAAGCAAAATTTAATATTTAAAATTTTATTTTTTGGTTTAGATATATATAGTTCAATGGGTAATTATTTTTCGTTGCATGCAGCGAAATAGATTGGCTTTGTATAAGGCAATCTACTCTTTCTACTATCTCTATAGTCCCCAGACCATTATGTAAAATTCAAATAATATTTTGAAATAAACAGTCTTTTAAAATGTCACTTATTCACTGGAGAGGAAATTTGAAAATTATTTAACAATGAAAAGTGGGCCATATATTCCATATTCCTGAAATGATGCTATTACCTCACAGAGTTCAAAAGAAAAGACAGTTCAATTTTGTTAAACATATAAGCAGATCAAAGAAAGTCCATATTGAAATAGGTTCATAATGCATTATTCAGGCATCTTCAACCAAAGTCTTATTTCTACATCTGTAAAATATAGTTTTCTAAAAACATCAAATTCATACAGCTGTTGGTTTTGACTCGGTCTCTTCATAGCCTCAGATGTTTGCTGTGTTCATTCTGCCCTAAGCTTTCCTGATCTCATCAGTCCTTAAATACAGAAGTCAATGATTATAAAGAGATCTATAGATTGAAAAAAGTTTCTATAATACAACTGTTAATACATGTTGCATTTATTCCTAGAAAGCTGTATGAAATTGCACTCATAATGATGGTGGTTCGAATATCAGCACCCGATTTGGTCCCCCAAGCTTGCCAGGAGCTTTTTCTGAGAGTAGAGCCACACGCTGCTGGGTGTGTGACCCAAAAAGAAAAAACAAACAAATAAATAAATCAAATTACAAAAAGAAAAATGCCACCCTGTTATTTCTTCCCATGTAAAGTAGGCGTAGCTGAATAGTTGTATTATGTAGTAATAAGTATATGAGAAGACAGAAAATCTGTTTATTAATAAACAATAACATTAATATTTATTGATAAATAATTTATTATTATAAAAATAGGGTCATATGCATTGTTAATCATGTTTGCATGCATATTTAAGAACTACGGAAATATCGTCATGGTCAGATTAGCACATAACATAATTATTCTAAGAATTACATAAACATTATAGAGTAAATGTCTATTGTCACATTCCCAAGAGTAATTAAATTGTTATCATATATAAAAATAAATTTAACTCATTTTTTTGTGGTTTTTGGGTCACACCCGGCAGTGCTCAGGGGTTATTCCTGGCTCCAGGCTCAGAAATTGCTCCTGGCAGGCACCATATGTGTGGACCATATGGGGGACCATGTGGGACGCCGGGATTCGAACCGATGACCTCCTGCATGAAAAGCAAATGCCTTACCTCCATGTAATCTTTCTGGCCCCAATTTAAATCATTTTTAAAAGACAATTTAGGTTTATGGTACATGTGAGATTGCTTTAAAATACTTCATATATTTGAGACACTGAAAACATTGATAGACTGACTGCCTATCGCATAAGTCACTTAGAGCTAACAAGCAGATTTTGGTTTCTATTATACTTTGGGAATAGGTCAGCTCTAGATTTGTCAATTTAATTTTGTATATATGTTGCTTGACTAATGTGTTCACAAAATTTGTTTGGGATTGTTTTGCAACTAGACAATTTCTCTTTTTCTCTTCATTCAAAACACTGTGGGAGAGAAATTTAACATGACAAAATATTATCGCAATCCAATGAATTACATGTGTAGTTGTCAATTACTTTGTCTTCTAAATTCATGTTTAGTGAATTAGAATATTGCTAAAACAACAAATATAACTTTTAGTTAAACTAATGTGTACATTTATAATTGTGTAAAATAACTGTTTAATCATTTTAAGACATTTTAGTAAGCATAAAGTTGATAAGATTATCAAGTCTTTTCTCTGATCCAGCAACTCTCCTATTTCCTATTATCCCAGTAGAATAGCCCTGCAATTTTTAGAGAAATGTCCATAACTGTTAAAAGCTCCATGTAAGCAAAAAATATGTTATTTTTAAATATAGGCTATTTACTTTTATGTGCTTTCCTATAAAAGTCATCAGTTAATGTATTTTGCATTATAGAAAAATTATTTATTTTATTATTTACTTTTGATTGCTTTTGTGTAGCACACTTTCTGCTGACTGACCTCACTAGGGAAATTTAAAATACTGCATATTCCTTTAAATTCCTTGTATTCTTCTGAGTATTAGAGCAACTATAATCTTAGCTTAATATTGAAAATGCTACGCAAAATTTCAAAACATAATCACCACAATAAAGACAGTATAAGAAAATAAAACTTATTATTCAATATTTTATTAGACTTATTCTTTGTTTGAGTGGGTGGCACAGTTGACTATGCTAAGAACTTTCTCCTGGCTCTGTACTCAAGATCATTTCTTATGGCCTCAAGAGGCAGTACCAGGTACCTGGGATTGAATCTATTATAAAAATGCATTAATTTATTTACTTTGAAGAAAATAAATTAATACTAGTAATAGAGCAAATAAAGTTTAGTGTTTATATGTGGCCTATATAAATATAAATGCCATATATTTATAGAAAATTTTATATTCTGATTTATAGATATCAAACACATTTTTAAAGTTAGGTAAATTTTCTTTAATATTATATGTGCTTTTTGATTGTCCTATACATTTTAAAAAGAGGGCTTCTTTAATACATGACAAATTTTACTAGCATGTTGCCAAATTTCTAGTGAAAGATGACACAAAACTCCATGACATAATCTCACTGAGTGTCCATTAACGTAAATGCACCAATCTCGAGACACAAAATTGCAGGATGAAATAGAAAATTGAATCCAACTTTCTGCTGTTTGAAACACATTTAATAGGAAAGGCAATTCCAATCATGAAAAACTTTGTATCTCTATAATTGACAGTGATTTCATTTAAAAATCACTAACTTTTTTTTTTTTTATCAAATAAGCAACATGTGGTGCTGCTTTTACTTCTAGAGTGGACCTTGAGTGATGAACCTCAGTTCTTTTGGTAGTTTCCTCCCACAGTATTCACTGATAGAAAAAGCAGTTACAGTTGGTATTTCTTACTTAATAGCATGCTTCATTTTCCAGTTTGGCTTCAAAATTATTCAAATATACTAATCACATTATTCTGAGAAAATCAAAAAGTAACTTATCCTTGATACATTAAAGAACTGGACAAATAGTGAAGCTGATAAGGCACTGCCTTACACATAGAAAACTAAAATTCTATCCCTGGTACTATGTATAATTTTCTGCAACCTTGCATGAGTGATTGAGATTGCTCTGCAGGGTCTGGAATAAGCCTAAACAACTCTGGTCTGACCTCAAACTCTAAAGCAAGGACTTTCTCACACAGTACCTTGATCTACATTTTCCTGAGTGAAATGCCTCTGTGATTCTCTATACTGTATGTTGTTCTTGCTCTGAGCTGTAGGTAAATGTAAATGAAAAACTTCCATGAACTTCACCTTTCTTGTGTTGGTCATTATAATTCAAGAATATGGCATAAGTGGCATCATGCATTATATAAATTTTCAGGATTAGCATCTTTAGCTAGCATAATCAACCAAAGATATTGATCAATTGTTTTCAATCTGTTAAATGCTTTTGTTTATTAAGTGAACTGTGTCATTTTCTTCCAAACTTTAGGTGTTTGTTTTTTTTTAAATACTATGATTATTTGTGTACAGGGTTTTGTATAAACCTGAGTTTCAATTTTTCTGAGATACAATTTTAGGAAATGATGATATACTACAATATTATTTTATAACAATATAACATATTTTCAAAATATTTTTTTATTTTCCATTTTCCACAACATAAGGTTTCTCATGATTCTCACATGCATTTAGTGAACAAAGTTAATCATTAATTTAATTGTATTTTTCTTTTACAAAGTGTTCTTTTGTTGTCCACTGTAAAAATATTTCTCCTATCCTAGATCTGAAGATATTTTGTAATGTATCTTTCTATAACTTTTTTTTTTTTTTTTTTTTTTTTTTGGCTTTTGGGTCACACCCGGCTGTGCTCAGGAGTTACTCCTGGCTGTCTGCTCAGAAATAGCTCCTGGCAGGCACGGGGGACCATATGGGACACCGGGATTCGAACCAACTACCTTTGGTCCTGGATGGGCTGCTTGCAAGGCAAACACCGCTGTGCTATCTCTCCGGGCCCTCTATAACTTATTATACTTTTGTTTTAAGCTCAAAATCCAGTTAAATTTTAATAAAAGTTATAAAATTTTTAACAAGTTTCTTCTCAGCAGTTCTATCAGAATCTGTAAGTATTCATTTATTCCAAGATTATTTGTTGTTGACTATGCTTACTCCATTTATTATATTCTATACTTTGTTGAATAAAAATCAGTTGAGAAAATCTATATGACTTCATTTAGTCTGTTCTGTCCATTGCTAATTTCTTACTAATTCCACATAGTATAGCAAATCCTAGTATCAAACTGCTTCATCTTTCTATTTTTCCTTTTAAAGTCATTTGAAAAATTATAAAATTTGTTGTCTTTCCAAAAATATATTAGCATAATCTTGTCAAAATTCTTGCCATGCTTCTTATAAAAATTGAAATATATGTATATGTAAATCAATTTTGACAAAATTAACATGCTTACTATAATGAGTCTTCTATTCCATAAGCCAAATATGTTTCCCATTAACCCTGGAATTATTTGGTTGCATTCATCAGCATGTTATTTTAATTTAATTTCAGCATACTGATAATTTAGCAAAATATATTTTGTGAATACCTAAATTTTCTTTAGTGTGTTGATAAATGATATTTATTGTGTTTTTATTTTTAATCTTAAAATAAGATATGATTTTTAATTTTTATGTTTTTAAATCAACACATTAGAAAAATCTGTATATTGTGACAGAACTTGTGCACTGCAAGGCGATTATACAGAGGTAAATGAGACCAGCCCAGCCTGTGAGGCAATAGTGGAATATCATGTACAAACTCAGAGAAATTAATGCTTCACCACAAATAATTCACCCAGACAGCATTTTGTTCAAATTTGAAAGAAGGATACCCTGTTTCTGAATAAACAACAGCTTAGACATAAATCCAACATTAACAGAACAGATATAACCTAGCAATACACAAACACCATATAGAAAAGCCCTTTGCACATTTCAATGTTCATCACAGAACTATTTACAATAGCCACAATCTGGAAACAACTGAAGTGCTCAAGAACAGATGAGTGGCCAAAGAAACAGTGGTATGTCTACACTATGAAGCTATTGTGAAAGTTGTTTATACCTGACTTGTGGAGATTTTTATGTTGAGTGAAATAATTAGTAAAAGAGACATAGACATAATAACTTCACTCATTTGTGTGACTCATTTGTGTGAATTAATAGTGCAGTAAGTATTTGCCTTGCATACGGCCTACACAGATTTCATCTCCAGCATCACATACGGTCCCCTGATCCTATGAGAAATGATTTCTAGTGCAGAGCCAGGAGGATTCCCTGAGTTGGAACAAATGTGGCCCCAAAACAAACAAACAAAAAGTATAATATGTTAATAACATCAGAAATAATTGAGAAGAGGGCCAGAAGGACCAGTTCATGGAGATAATCATGCTACAATTAATGGCACAATGCTGTTCAGGTAGAGATGGTCCATTATGATAATAATAGTTGCAATTAATGAATCTAGAAAAGAACTGTGTGCTGAAAGGGAATAAAATGATATGCCTTTCCAGGGTTGGAAAGCAAGCTCAAAGGTCAGTACAATGCTGTTCATGCTTGAGCCACTGACTCCATCTTCCACACTGAGCAATTTCCCTGAAGCACCACTATGAGCAACCCCAAGCACAGGACTAACAAAAGCAAAACATACTACCTGGGCCATTCACAACCAAAAATAATTTTTAAATAAAAATTTTAAAAAATGATATGCCTTCATTAACAACAGTAGAAATCACAGTGGCAAAATGTAAAAGGGAGGGAGAGAGAGAGTGTGTGTGTGTGTCTGTGTGTGAAGGAGAGAAAATGAGAGAGACAGAGAGAGACAGAGACAGAGAAGTAAAATATCCGCCACAGAGACAGGCAGGGGGTAATACTGGGAAGACTGGCGATGGGAAAAGTGCACTGGTGAAGTGTGTACATTCTAGGACAGAAACTCAATCATGAATAATTCTGTAACCATGGTGTTTAAGTAAATATATTTTTAAAATATGTAGAAATATGTAAAAAATATGATTTTAAGTGAAGAATCTAAATTATGCATTTATCATCTTTAGTTTATTAAAGTGATTAGAATAAATAACAGTAATAACAATTTATTTCCAATTTTCTGAAAGTTTTAAAATGTAATATGTTGGAAAACAGCAACTGATCTCACTTATTCAACTTGAATATATAATTTTTATTTTATAATTGAAGATCATGAATTACATGGATTAATTACTTGATGATGATAAAACATTTTGTTTTGTTATATAAAATTTTAATGTGTATTTGGATTTATATTTGTAATTTGTGGGGATATTTATCATTTACTTCATGAAATATTAGCCTTAATTTTGGTTTTTATGTTATTTGTTTAAATTTTGTATTTTATATCATTTGTTTTTATATTGGAATAATATTTTATTTACAAAAAGATTTGAAGTGGCCTCTTCTTTTTTTTTAATTTTCAAAGCACTAAAATTTTCTTTAATTTGAAAAAACATGCTAAGTATAACACACTTCAAGTCTGTGTTCTCTTGAAATAATTATATTATCCCTTTATTTGCTGTTACATCATTCAAGCTAGTTTTGTCCAATAAAATTTACCTTCCTTCACTTTAAAAATACTTATCTTTTACTTTAAATGTTCCTAAAAATTTTTCCATTAAGGCCATTTTTGTGGGTTATTTTTAGGGGGTATGGGGTCTTCTTAATTATAAATTACTTTGCTATGGACAGAAAACTAATTATACGATTTATTTTATATTTTTTTTAGTTTCCAGTTTTTAGATAATTCTTCATTTCTTCAAATTTTCAGATTTATTATGCTATCCATGTGTGCCCTTATCTTTATTTTGAAAGCTACAAAATATGAACACACACTAGTTTTATTCCTTATAGTAATGCTATTTTTTTCTTCTTTGTATGCTTCTTATTTTTGCTGAAAATTTTATCAAGTTTTAAAAATATATTTTGAACATCCACCTTTTGTTCACTTGCTTGCCTCTACTGCTTTCCTATTTTCAATTTTTTCTTTTTTTTTTTTTGTTGTTTCCTTTTTCCTGGCCATATGGGTTTATTTTATAATCTCTTTTAAAAGTTTTTTGAGGTAAAAAATTATTTATTTAGAAGCTTATTTTTAATATGAGTTTTTAGTGATATAAATACTCTCAAAATTGCTTTAGTTGAAGTGCTCATTTTCTTGTAACTTATTTCATTTTCATTATATTTAAATTCATTTTGACTATACTTTCATATTGGTAATTATAAAGAGTCCTTATAATTATCTGTGCTAAAAATTAGACTTGTGTCTAATTTATGTCCATTTATGGTTTAATTTCTTTGTGGTCAAATAACTTCCTTAATATGATTTAAATTCTTTAAATTTATTTTAAATCTCAGAAAATTGTCTCTGTTATTGACTTTTGTATAGCAATTTAAATTTTTCGGACTTCTTTGATAATAAATGGTAGAAAATGGAAGATATAATACTTTCAGGTTATTTTGTATTGCTTTTTATTAAAATTTTTATAACAGAGCCTTTACTACATTAGTTTTTGGTCATTATTTTAAGTTTTATTGATATATCTGTATATCACCATATAATGTATATATATACATATGCAATGTATATCACTTACTGTATGCATAAGTACCTATGTACTTAATTGTGTTTTGTTTGTTTGCTTCTTTTGGCAAAGCTCAGGGTTTAATTCTGGTTATGCACTCAGTAATTACACCTGGAGTTCTTAGTCTTACAGGATCTTTTGCAATGCCAGGGATTGAATCTAGGTCAGCCCCATGCATGCCAAGCATCCTGCCTAATCTACTATCACTCCAGTCCTAACATTTGTACATTTTCTATCTAGTAGTTTAGTTGCGCTAACTACTGACTAACGTTTGAATTCTTAACAAATATGTGTAAAGTTAACACAGGAGACATCTTGAATGTTACAATTCTTTTGTTTGGCAGGTCTTTATTTAATATCATAAATAGGAGCATTTCTGTGAGCTACAGCAACCACTCTAACAGGAACTTCAATTTGGGACCACAACCCTATATCTGCTCTCCTATTCACATTTAATGGCTATTGACCACATTCCTATTCATTCCATATTTTTTTTGAGGGTCCTGAACAATGAGAAGGTGTACCTGGTAGTGCTCAGGGTTTACTCCTGGTTCTGTGATCAGATTATTTCTGGTGTTGCTCAGTATCTAGTGCTGGGGGTCAAACCAAGATATCCATAAACAAGGCAAACACCTAAACCATGTACTTTCTTTCCCACCCCATCTCATTATTTGATCTGTGATTTGGTGCTCAATGCACTGCATCTCAGTACTAGTTGCCTTGGAATCCTTTCTTCTTTTCATTTATATGTGCATGCATATGAAAGAGCTGCTTTTGCAGTGTCCTGTATTTACTTCTTATGTATACAAGAACTTTGCTATTTATTTTATCTAACATGTCATAATACTTGTAAGAAATATTTAAAATGATCAATTGCACAAAAATATTCTGTTTTCTTATTCTCAAGTTATCAGTATGTGTGTAATAAAATGAATTTGAATCAAAATAATTTAGTAGCAGTCAGACCTACTAAAATATAAGTGCATTATTTTTAATACCCTCTTATAATTAATAACATTCTTGCATTTAAAATTGTTAAAAGTTGAATATTAAATTGATCATTTTAAAGTTAATAAGTTAAAGTTTTTATATTAAGAGTTACACAAACTGATATTTTCTATACACTTAAATTTATTTAAGATAAAACAGAGCAGTACTTGTCTGGCTATCCTGGGTCTTTTGTGGTTCCAGATGAATTTTATGATTGATTGTTCTAAGTCTTTAAAGAATGATGCCTGGATTTGGATGGGGATTACTTTGAATCTATATAGAAGTTTGGGTAGGATAGTCATTTTGATTATGTTGATTCTACCTACCCATGAGCATGGGTAAACAGTTTGCCTGAGTAAAATTAAGACCAAATATTGATTCCTATTAGAAACCATACAATTTTAGAAACAATGACAATATCAAAACAGCTTGAATTATGCAATACATTTTATAATAACAATATTATTCACTACAGTAGATAATTATTTATATAAGACAATGCATAGTTTTGTTCAGTGATATAACTAAATTCCACTTAACTTTTTCTTTTATATACATATATTTTAATTTTTATATAAATGTGCAAAGGTATTTTGATGCAAAATATTAAATATATTTATTCTAACAGTGTCATATCTTTCATGAAAAATTTTGCATTCCTGAAAAGAAAACAAAATATTCTTTTTACTTATATTTAAAAGGATAAAAAAAGCTATAGTTTTATAAGCATTGCTCTGCAGCTTTATTATACAATACTGATGCAAGAAATCTTTCAATTTCTAATTGATAGCTTCTCAGTGAGGTTAGTTAATAAGGGACAATGACATTAGTTAATAAATTATGAGTGTACATAAAAATGTACCCATGATGAGGTACATATTTTGCTCAGTAATTTTAAGTATAATATGTAATATTCATATCTGTAAGATATTGCTTATCCCTAATTTTATATTATTAGTAGCACAACATATAGATTGTAAAATTATATATATTATACCTAATATAGGAATATAATACCTATATCATAAATCATTTCAAAACTCAACTACTGGGGCCACAATTTCATTTTAATTATATATTTCCCTATCCTTTACAAAACTTAGTTGTTCTTACAAGCAAAACTTATCTCATGCAGATTTCAAGGAAAGAGTCTTTGCTCTCTAGAGACTAAATTATTTTTCTTGATATGCAATAATATGTATTTGTTAATTAACTGTACCATATTAAGAGCAGTATTAATTGAAAGATTAAATTTTATAATTGTGAAACCTTCAACTGGAATTCAAGACTTTATTATATGTGTGCGCATATGTTTTTGTATGTGTGTGTATGGTCTTAAGAAAGTCATTTCTTTCTTTCAGAAAATAATTATATTGTAAGTTACTTTTGAATAATAATTGGATAAATATTTATAAAATATTTATAGTCATCAATTTACCAAGATTTATTGTAAGATTATGAGAATTGATAATTAATTTACCGAAGTATGTTGTAATTGTATAATTGTTTTAGTAAATTTTCTAAAAGTTATCTGTTGTGTGATTGTTGTAATAATGTTTTTGCCTGTCATCCCACCTGGATCTTCCAGGTGGGGGTGGTTAAGGAAATAAATAAATAGCTTGTTGGGGAGGCATAGGGGGCTCTTTTGCCAGAACTAACTGCTGGTTCGGTTTGCTTTTTGGAGCTGGCTGCAACTGACAAAAGACTTTCTTTGCTGAACCTTTGGTCCCCTAATCTTTTGCATTCGTTGATTATTCACGTTGGATATTATTATCAAAGTCTCCCCCAAAAGGGGGGACGGAAGAATGGGATTCAATTTATCTTTTTGGGAATCATTCTTTGACTTGGAGACCATCAACAAGGGGTTTGACCTCTCACCACATTTGGCGCCCGAACTATAATTTTATAGTATTTAATATTTCATTAAAGTTTTGTAATTGTATTTATGTAGTGTTGTATTGTATTGTATATTATTATTGTATTGTATACTATTATTGTTTGCTTACAAAAAAGGGGGAATTGTTGTGTGATTGTTGTAATAATGTTTTTGCCTGTCATCCCACCTGGATCTTCCAGGTGGGGGTGGTTAAGGAAATAAATAAATAGCTTGTTGGGGAGGCATAGGGGGCTCTTTTGCCAAAACTAACTGCTGGTTTTATATTTCTCAGAGATCTACTATGAATACTTAATGATCATTTCCTTTATTTGTCGATTATCATTGATGTGATGTTTTACTGGTCATTTTTTAAATATGATTCCTTAATAGGAAAGAATACAATGAATCCCCATTGTGGTTGTTTGTATGATGTATTTATGCCTTAATTTTAGTATTGTTTTAGGCCACTATTAATTAGAAGATTTTGCAATATATTGAAGTTACTTAAGACCTATATGAAAGAAAGATTCCTAATCATGTTAATGTTGCTTTATGATTGTGTATCAATATATGTTCATTTGGCAACTTTTGACTTTCATTGTAACATCAGTTTTTTATTGCTCTCAACATAGATTTTGAGATGGAGGTATAATTATAGTTTTGATATAACCATAATTTTGGGTAGACTCTGTTCACAGTGCTCATTATTGATGACTGATTATAATATATTTATTGTTTCATATTTGCATTCTAGAATTTTATGGTCATGTTGTGCATGAAATTCTTGATCGTCTAGATTCACTCGACTTTGATTTAAAATTTTTTTTGTTACTATAATTTTTTGTTACTATAATTTTTTGTTATTTTGAAATATTCATTTAAACAGTTTTTTCATTATTGTATTTTTAAAGTGTTTTTTCTTTTTTTTCTTTTTTTGATTCAATTCAAATTTTTTTTGGCTTTATTTTGATTTCTGTCTAATAGATATTTTTGGCAATTATAAGTGAGTGTTATTCCCATAATTTTGTATAGTATGTATTTGCATGTTTATCGGTTTTGTAAATTTTTTTTATGGTTTTTTTTTTCCTGATACTTTATCCCTTAATTTATTATTTTTCACAATTCCCCTTTTCTTCCTAGTTCTTAACATTTTATTTGTAGGAATCTCACCACAATTGCAAGCCTCCTGATATCGAACTGAGGAATACATCATTAACTGTTCCAGTGTTGTGTTCTGTATCAAGTTACAACTCGTCTTTCCTGATTCATCAAATGTCTTTGATTGGACTTTTAGGAGTCTATACTCCTTATTTTTTGAGAGTAACTTTGAACCTGGTAAAATTTTTTTAACTTATATATTTGTATTTTTTATGATTAAAATATTTTAAAGTATATTTAATTTATGATTAGCGTAATTAAATGTTTTTAATTAATTGATATTAATGTTTTTAATTTTATAGTATTTAATATTTCATTAAAGTTTTGTAATTGTAATTATGTAGTGTTGTATTGTATTGTATATTATTATTGTATTTATTGTATACTATTATTGTTTGCTTACAAAAAAGGGGGAATTGTTGTGTGATTGTTGTAATAATGTTTTTGCCTGTCATCCCACCTGAATCTTCCAGGTGGGGGTGGTTAAGGAAATAAATAAATAGCTTGTTGGGGAGGCATAGGGGGCTCTTTTGCCAGAACTAACTGCTGGTTCGGTTTACTTTTTGGAGCTGGCTGCAACTGACAAAAGACTTTCTTTGCTGAACCTTTGGTCCCCTAATCTTTTGCATTTGTTGATTATCACGTCGGATATTATTATCAAAGTCTCCCCCAAAGGGGGGACGGAAGAATGGGATTCAATTTATCTTTTTGGGAATCATTCTTTGACTTGGAGGCCATCAACAAGGGGTTTGACCTCCCACCACAGTTATCTTCATTGCAAAGCATTTAAAAACTTTTCTTGAGAAGCTATCTAATTTGGAAATTAAAAGATTCCTTTGCATCAGTATTATATTATGGATCTCCAGAAAGATGTTTTTGAAATTTAGAAATTCTTCAGTATTTAAATATCATAGTATTTTTTTTTTTTTTTTTGGTTTTTGGGCCACACCGGGTAACGCTCAGGGGTTACTCCTGGCTATGCTCTCAGAAGTTGCTCCTGGCTTGGGGGACCATATGGGACACCGGGGGATTTAACCATGGTCCGTCCAAGGCTAGCGCAGGCAAGGCAGGCGCACCTTACCTTTAGCACCACCACCCGGCCCCAGTATCTTAGTATACTTACATATCATTGTAGCTTACATATCGTTGACAATAATATTTTAGGTACATATTAACATAAAATCAGGTAGTAGCTTACATATCGTTGACAATAATATTTTAGGTACATATTAACATAAAATCAGGTAGTAGCTTACATATCGTTGACAATAATATTTTAGGTACATATTAACATAAAATCAGGGGAATTCCCATCACTGAATTGTCCTTCCTCCACCTCTGTTCTGTCCTACTTCCCGTATCCTCTTCCCTCACCTCGGGGGCTGCTAGAATATGTGGTCCCCTCTGTGTCTGGCTTACTACTTAGTGGTCTTACACCTATTTGATCTTGGTACCTCCCTTATCCCCCCACTCCAATTGGGAGGCGGGACTAGATAGTTCAAGTTATGTGGTTTTGTTTGAAGAAAAGTAATAAACTGGAGAAAGAAAAAAGAAAAAAAGGATCAAATACTCCGGAAGAGGGCGGAGTCCATCTAGAGGCTTTCATCTTTGGTTTGAGAAACGAAGGGGGAAAAGAAGGTGAAACGCCAGCACAGTACATAAAGAACTATCAAATAAAATATCCAGTGAGCATTCAGAAAAAAAAAGGGGGGGTAAGCACCATATAAAAGCCATGGTATTGAGATAAAAAAAAATGTGGCAGAGCACATAAGAAAAGAAGAAAATAAAGAAATATAAATGGAGACATTCACTTCAATAGCCACACCACAACAATAAAATCAACAAGATAAGTAAATAATAATAATAAAAATTCTTTTGTGCTTTTTTTTTCCCTCCTGCAGATGCACAGTAAATCTTGGGGTCATTAGCCTAAGAGATACAGGGTTTCTCCATCCTTGAAGTATATTGTCATGGGATTAACTATAGACTCCTTTCAGGTTCATTTACTCTCCCCCTTGGTGCTTTTGTGGTGTATGGAAGACTTCTGCTCCTTCCTGGGTGATAAAATCAGACCTCTGAATCTAGAGGTCTCGGTATCTTCACGAGTCAAGGAGTTGAACTTATGATGAAGTCTTTCTTTGTGGTTCTAGAAGTTCTGTTCCCTCAGTGTCGTTTTAATCCGTCTTCTGTGGTGGGCGGTCCTGGTCTTTGCACTGATCCTAGGAAGGAGCCTGGGATATCGTCTTTCGTTATGTTTTCAGAAGTCCCCTTCCGTTGCAATAGTCTCAGACAGACCTCTGGAACTAGGGATCATAGCTTTTATGCAGGTCGTAGCTCACGCCCTAGACTAAGGCTTTTTTATTGGTCCCAAGATACATACAGTCTGGCCATGATTCTTTCAGCCAGTCATCTGTAAATCGCAATCTTGGCATTTGGATAGACCAGTCTTCTGATTTTGTCTTATTGTTAGCTGGTGAGGTAGAATAACTTGCTCTTAGGTCAAGTTGTTCCCATTTTCCTCGTTGTCAGGGTATAAATATCTTAGTATTTTTATAAATTAATCTAATACTCTTAATATGTGTATATATTTATAAATAAGTACATATGTATTTATGTATACCATATCTATTTTTTGGTGATTATAATCAGCAGTGCTCACAGCGTACTCAGGGTCTCTGCTTAGGGATCATTTCTATTAGATTTGAGAGAATATATGAATCTTAGGGTATCAAAAATGGATTGGTTGAAGGCTGTTAAGAGCCTTAACTACTATAAAAACTTTCTAACCCCAATATTAAGTAACTACATTTAAATAACTCTTACTTCCTAATATGCCATGAAACTGCTTCTCCAGCTTGATGTTATAACTAGATTTATTAACTTTACATAAAAATATAATTCTGAGCGATAGCACAATGGTACAGCATTTGCCTTGCATGTGGCTAACCCAGGACAGACCTGGGTTTGATGCCCAGAGTCCCATATGGTCCCCAAACCAGAAGCAATTTCTGAGCTCATAGCCAGGAGTAACCCCTGAACATCATCAAGTGTGGCACAAAAAATAAAAAACTAAATATATATACATATACATGCATGTATATCTCTATAAATCTATAAACACATATTTTGAATAGTAGAAAACTCCTGGTTACCCAATTTTCAGTAATTTGTGAAGGAAACCAGATATTAAGTTAAATTCTGTGCATTATTTCATTAAATATTTATTTTTTAAAACATTTTAGTTTAAATCTGGATAAAATTATAAATTCTGTGCATTATTGCATTAAATATTATTTATCTTTAAAACATTTTAGTTTAAATCTGGATAAAATTATAAATAATTTATTTACTTTATATATTAGCTACCTCCTATAGTATATATTAGTTTTTTTATTAAAACAAAGTGACTTTGAAAGCAAGAGTAGTATCATTTTCAAGAATTGTAAAATAAAAAAAATAGTGAGAGTATGTTTTTTCAATTACAAACACAGGTTCACTATATTTAATTTTATTAAATACTGAAAATCGATAATTCTAGTAGGTTTTCCAATTCTAAATTGAATATATTTCCTCTTTTTGCTACTTGTATGTAGAGGAACTAAATCTATCAAATTTATATATGCTAAATTGTAGTTATTTTTATTAAATAGATTCAAGGTTAATCTTAGTAGTACTAAAGAAACATTTAGTTCTCTAAAAGAAAATTTAGAACTTACATAATGGTTTTAGGATATTGCTCATTAGTAATTCTTATACCTTACAATGTTATGGCATGAGTTTAGTCACCAGAAACAAAAAAAAATATTTATGAGAGCCACTTTGACTAGTAATTTTTAGACACCAGTATTGATATTTCTAGAATTTTAAGAGCCAGCCAGCTACACTCAAATGGGGCTATCTTATATAAATTTTAAGTTCAAAGGAAAATGAAAAAATGTGGTAAGATTGGAAAATATATAGTTGCTTTAACAAATTGGAACTCTGAATATCAAGTCTTCTTAGAGATCGTTAGAGAAAATGATTTTGGTGCAAGTAAGTTTTGGTACAAAATTCCCAGAGTGCAATAATTTTCTTTAAGATTCACAATAGTTAGTTCTAAATCTAATGCATACATATATATTTCAGAAACCAAATTGAAAGTCCAAGAGCATTTTAAGATAACATTAAAGATAACATTGTTAAGAGAATTACTCATTTGAACAGGTAGAAGAAATTAGCCAATAGGAATGATATTGTGGAAAACCTGAATAACAGCTTTAATTATCTTGACTACAAATGAGAGGAAGTGGGATAATAGATGAAAAAAAAATCAAGTCCATCTAATGCAATAGGGTTATAAAACCACAGCATCAGCAAGGCAATGACTCACCTTATCACTCTTTCTCTCCACATGTCTATTCTCTAACATTCTACAGTGCTAACAGGATGAGAGTCAAACTTGAATTTACCTGCTGGGTAAGTCAGATGGTGAATTAGTGCTATAGTCATTAGTGCTCATCATTAGCATAATGAACCTGGAAACTAATAAAGAAAGAATCCTCTGCCTAGGTTTTCTTTTTTATAACTACCTAGTCCCTAAACATTGTTAATGACTATATATACAGACTGAATAGTACATTCAAGTAAAAATCTTGCTTCTAGAAACATGAGTGAAAAGGTCAGTAAATATCTGTTTGAACAAAAAAAAGAAGTTTTTGCTTATATAAGAACTTTTTGAATCATGCTTAGTGTATGCTAAGGAATACATATTAAATATCATTTTAATAAACAGAAATTACAGTACTCTCCTAATTCCTATTCTTGATATTTTAAATGATAATTGGTTATTTTGGTAACATTTTTGAAAATTAAATGCATAGTACCTAAGCAATACATACGTAGAATCATAACAGTGCTATTTATAAAACTTACTCTAAAGTATCTTGAATCTAATAGTGCTATCTAATTACAAGAGCTACCCAAATGACAGGTTAAACATTTGAGAAAAAGGCAGATTTCTCTCCTAATGAATCTTTGAAAAGGTATATAAATGATATTAATAAGATTAAAATTATAACGTTTCTATGAGATTAAATAGTTTTACTTATTATTATTTTATTTATTTATTTATTTATTTATTTATTTATTTATTTATTTATTTTGGTTTTGGGGGCCAAACCTGTTTGATGTTCAGGGGTCACTCCTGGCTAAGCGCTCAGAAATTGCCCCTGACTTGGGGGTACCATATGGGAAGCCAGGGGATCAAACCGTGGTTCATCCTTGGCTAGCGCTTGCAAGGCAGACACGTTACCTCTAATGCCACTTCACTGGCCCTTATTATTAGTTTATTATGCATTGTCAAAATTCTTAGTTTATGCATATATGTAGGATATATTGCTAAAGTAGGAAATATTGGGTAAGTGTTTTTTTTTTTAAATGGTTTTTGGGCCACACCCAGTGGCAAAAAATTTACTCCTGGTTCTTTGTATAAAAGGCACTCCTGGCTTAGGGGATCTTCTGGGATGCCTGGGAACAAACTCTTGTCTGTTTTGGGTCAGTCACGTACAAGGCAAATACCCTACCACTATGCTACCACTCCAGCACCTCTTTTGCAAATTCTTAATCTGTATTTGACAATCTTAATCTGTAATTTTAGATTTGAATAATTTTATTTTGCTTTATTAGTATAAACACACCAATACATATACTTGTTAATAACATTAAACATGAAATTTGTATATAAGGCTGAATGTCTGATGCTTTTCATTCTTTGTCATATTTAAAACAAAAATTATAAGAAATGAATGCAAAAAATATTTTAGTAATAGGTAGTTGTATGGAAATACATACATTTGAGAAAATCATTTTTCATAATATAGTCTTATAGATTCAATTATCTTTCTACTCTTTTGAAGAACACTTTTTCACTAATATATATCTCACATAATTTATGTTCTATTTTACCAAAAATAATATTTCTGAAGGGAGATTCTATAGTTGATACATATGTAGGTCTCGATAAATATTCTCTGAATTAATAATTATATTAATTATGATTATATAATCTAATTATGTAATTAGGATTGTATGATCTAACACTAAATTTTGTCTTTGTAAGCTATTTAACTTTGTTTTGTTTTGTTTTGTTTTTTTGAGTCACACCCAGCAGTGCTAAGGGGTTACTCTGACTGTGCTCAGAAATTACTCCTGGCAGACTCGGGGGACCATATGGGATTCGAACCACCATCCTTCTACATGCAAGGCAAATGCCCTACCTTCATACTATCTCTCTGGCACCATTATTATAAATTTTATTTAAGAAAAAATGACAGGATAGTCATACTCTGAATTAATTTACTACTACATTTTATTTTGTTCTTATAAAAATAGAAAACAAACAAACCTGATATTTGTATTTTTCAAAATACATTTCTTGTAGTAATATAAAGTGGCTTACCATTTATATGACAACAACTTGATTTAGCACATTCGGAATTACTGCTGAGCAGAGTCAAACTTTAAAGCAAGTCCAAAATGTTGACATATCAATCTCTTATAAATTTATACACAGCTTGAGGAAAATGAACTGATTGGAAAAATAATAACTGCATAAGATACTAACTATAGTGAATTCAATTTTAATGAGTCAATGTCTATAAGCACAGTACAGAAAACTGGTTTGTGTAGCTGCTCCATTTAATATTAATATTGTTATAAAACTTCACTTGCAGTTGCAAAACAATTTCCCGAGATATTTTATCTCTTTTAACAAACTTTAAGGAAAGTTGAATTATCTTGCTTGGCTCAAAGTATCTAAATTTGTATTACTTCTGTTTAATGTTTAAAAAATATTACAATATATCTTCTCACAATGTATATGTTAAACTAAATATAAGCAATATTGAGTGCTATATCTTGAGAAATTATTTCAAGAATGAATTTGAAATATTTTAGTGGCATCTTATTAATTATAAAGTAAAATAAAAAGGGCCATAATGGAAACCCAAAATTGAATAAAGTGATTTGTACAGAACAAAAATTAAGCTTTTAATTGTCAAGTTAAAATCTATTTTAAATGCTACAAATTCAGCAATTACAACTGTTTCCCCGTTGCATAATTTAAAGGAAAAAGTGGAAACTACAATTAATAATTACTTTAAAATATATGGAGTCATAGAGATAGTGCATGGGATTAAGTTGCTTTCTTTGCATGTTTTCAACTACTCAGTTCCACAGATGGTCCTCTGAATACATCTAGGAGTGAAGCCTGAACCACTTATCCAGGATTAAATCATGAAAACATCCAGGAGTAAGCCCCAATCCTGAAATTAGGAATGTGTTATCTTCCCACTTCATAAAATTAATATCTTCCCACTCCATAAAAAATTAAAAAATAAGGTTAATTTTTTAATTAATTTGATAGTGAGCAAAGAAATTCCTTTGTGTTATGTGAAAATAATATTATGGTGGACTGTAACTAACACATTCATCTTAAGTATTGTGATAAAATGTTAAGAATTATTAAGTGTGGGAGATCTGGGGCATTGGTGATGGGAATGTTGCACTGGTGAAGGGGGGGTGTTCTTTATATGATTAAAACTCAAATACAATTATGTTTGTAGTCAAATTGTATAAATAAAAATATTAAAAAAAGAATCATTAATTATGGGCCAAGATTCTTATACATTGTAAAATTAGTGTTAGAATTAAGGCCAGGATTAGTGGTACTGTTATGTCTAATGCTAGGTTTATGGTTTAACCTAGAAGATAGTAGAATTGAAAAGAAATTATAGGGTGATATTTAATTACTAGTGTTACCCTTAATCTATGGTAAATGTTAGGATTGGGTATAAGTTTCAGTTTAGCTTTATGGATATGACTATGATTATATTTAGAGTTAAGGATAGTATAAGGGATTGTTTTGGACATGGGCAAAATTAAGAATAAAATTTGGAGTGTGAATGAACTTTAAGTTTAAGGTAATTGAGTGTTAGCCAAGAAAAATTTAGGGGTAGAATATAAGATTTTAGGGATTAGAATACAGACTATAGAGCATCAGAGTTCCTCCATCCATTGTCTACAGTAATATTATGTGGCTTAAAGCTATTTATTGGATAATATATTAAACTTAAGGAATTGAGGATGTTTTACCCTACATGTCATTGATATGATAATAATTATTTTATTCTGTTACTCGCAGTCAGCTTGGGTTATTTAGTGATGTAGGGCTCAGATTTTCTTTAATGTGATAGGGTGTGTCTCATACAAACAATTTAATTTTTCCTTGGTATAATGCAGTGGAAGAATCATTGCATCAATAATCATCTGGGGATGGATCACTTCTGGAATTTAAGTCCTGCAGTTGACTAACATCTACAATATATTTCTGAGACCAATTTTTAGAAAAATAATCATTTTTTTCTAGAAAACAAGCAATGAATCACTATAAATTTAACCTCTTGAAGTGTTGGTTTAAAATTTACTTAAATTGGTTTAATCTATTCTTTTTTAGTTACAATTCCCAACAAGACTTAGTCTTATAAGAATTAGTCAAGATTTCCTAGTCAGGTACCTGAGAGATAATTCGTTAAGACTTGTTTTCATACAACTAATTCTGGTTTGATTCTAAGAGCATCTCATATGGCTCCTGAATCAGGAATTGGAGCATGGAGCCAGGTGTAAGCCTTGTATCTATTGAGTATGTCCCCAGAAACTCCACAAAATTTATATTATGTGACACATTTTAAAACTATGCGACAAAATACACAAAATGTTATATTACTGGCTTCTGTAAAACCTGAGGGTTTCTTTAAGGATGCACATATGATAGAGAAATAAATAACTCATATTTAAAAGGGAATGAAAAATAACATTTTCTAATATAATGTCAAATTAAAATGAAAGTCATTGCCACTTAATTAGAGGAAGATTCATTCATATTGTATTGCAAATTTTATAACACTATTATTTAAGGTTGGGTAGCAAAATAATACTGTAACTGTCTTCAATGACTTGAACTTATTGAAAATATTACTGAAAATAAAAATTTAATTTGGTAATATTCAATAATGTTTGTTTCCTTTTTAAATTCTATTTTATTGCTATATTTTAATTTTTTATAATAAAATGTCTATTATATAATTAAAATTACATATATTTTTAGTAGTAGAGATATTTTTCATTGGTAATGACTGAAGAAACATAGGTTTCATTACCTTAGCATAAATCAAAATTGTCACAAGGCATAGCTAGCTATTACCATGGAAACAAATGTAGAAAGAAATATGACTCAAATTTTAGTTCTTTGTGCATGATTAGTTTTATATATAAAAACTTTCTTTTGAAATTCTTAGTATCTTATAATACCTATCTCATTTTGAATTACTTAGAAATCTCCTACTAAATAAAGTTAGATATTTTTAAGTATTTAATAAAATAATTACTTTATAGAAAAATGTCCAAACTCTTCATAAATAGCAATATCATTGTTTACCAACCCCCAGACCAGGTGAGCAAATATTTTTCAGGCTAAACTCATGTTACCCAATATGAGTCAACCAGGATCTTAAGCCATTAGATTTGGTGCAACCAAATTGAGCAAACTGTGGAAATGAAAAAATCAGTCTCTCATGTTTATTGTTATTCTGAATTGATTCTTTCACTGTGAAGTCATATCCTCTTATTTCTTTTTGGTTTCTATTATGTACCATATTCTTAGATATTTCATATTATCAGTTACATTTGTGTTATGCAGTTGGTCAACTTTTTAGTGATATTGACCTACTGATTTGTAAATATTGACTTTTTAATTTTATTGCAAATGAAAGTAAAACTGCATCTCAAACAAAACTGCAAGTTTTTATGAATTCATCCTATTTATCATTTTGGATGAATAACCACATTTTTTTCTGAATTGTGTATAGAAATTCTCCCACCATATGCTCTTCACTGAGGCATCAAATAAATTTTCAGTAGCTAGTTTGCCAAGCTTACAATCTACAGTTTTGACTCCATTTTTATTTCTGCAATAGTTCTCATTACACCTTGCCCATTGATTCTTAGCATAGTCAGATGATATGCTTCTTTCAGGTGTGAGCTAAGTCAAACACTAAACTATGTTCACAGTAATCCCCTTTTAAAAAATTATTTCTTCAAAGTAGGGTCATTTATGGCACATAGTAGGCACTCAATCAATAATACTAAATGGAGTCAAGTCAGATTTAAAAATAAGAAATGACTAATTCGATTCATATGTGTACATCTACTATTCTTCCAGGATTGTTTCCACTTTGTATAAAGAATACACTCAAAGAAGCTTTAAGGCAGACTTGGAAATGTAAGAAATATTAATTTCAAACCAAATATCTTCACCACACTTTTGGGAATAATAAAACTTAAAGGATAAATCTCTTAAAATATTACTGGAATATTATGTATTTATAATGGATAGGTTTTGTTCATCCATGAAAGTAGAAATACACTATGTATTAGATTTTAAAACTTTAATTTGCACACTACTTTAATCTTCAGGATTTTATGTAAAGTGACCTCAAAGCGGTAATATAATACAAAATTTAAATAGGTCTACTATGAGACTTTGATATTATTAATACATATATACTTGATCAAAATTGTATATAATAAATTCATGATTTTTTCATAATCAGGTGATTAATAGTCTAATATATCTTATACATTAATATTTATATATGTACAAACTTGAAATATTTTGAAAATGGATTAGAAATTTTATTCTTTCTAGTAAAGATAACCATAAAAATAGTTTTTCTATTGTTGCTAACATATATCTGTATTTTGAAAATAAAAGAGCATGCCATTTAAAAGAATGTTAAAGTATTCAGTATTTTATTGGAAGTGAAATAAAAAATATAGATTTATATAAATATAAAAAAGGTTTATTTATATGATAAAATAATATATTTATATTCATGCAACCCTTGAAAATGGATGATAAAACAGCTTATACAATATTTTATGACCAGTTCTTAACAAAATGAAATGTTACTGAAATAATAATTTTATGTGTTCATTATATATTTGGACAATTTCTTCCAACTTCATTAGCCAGTCTAATACCTTTTTGTTGATTAACATGATATCTTTCATTAAAACCTACTTTGTTTAGCGACTAATCAGAATCCAAAACCAGGGTGTCAGAGAATGATAAGGATGTGGTGCTTAGTTTTCATTGTTACCCTTGCAGAAATAAGCTATATAGAGAAGCAAATGAGATGATCATACTGAACCTTAAATGAGCTCTATCAAGCTATTGTTTTCAAACTGACTCACCACAGCACATTTTGTTATAATATTCCTGATGAGATATTCCAGTTTATTAGACAGCCAACTGCTATATCAGTAATGTGGCCTCATTTAACAATATTAAAATCAAATGGCTATCAATGTTCAGAGCTCATCTTCGTTATAGTAGTAACCTTTATTTTACATTTTAATATTTTCTCAATGGAAATGGTCTAAAGAATTAATCTAGTGTTTCTCAGTGGACATATAAATTATAATATCTCACTTTGCCTCCAACATACAGGGAAGAAAGAGTACATATTTCATGATTCAGGAATCAAATATTGTTGATTCTAAATGGAATTATATTATCAAATAATGATATTTCTTATCCTGGAATATTCTGTGATCAAATCACATTGACAGTTTCAATGACTATTCATTTGAAACTAAATGACAGTTTCAGAATATTACTTTAGGGTTAGAATTATAGTATATAAAAAAGTTCCAGTTTCTTTGTTTTTTTTGTTTGTTTGTTTGTTTTTGCTTTTGGGCCACACCCGGTGGCACTCAGGGGTTACTCCTGGCTCAGAAGTCGCTCCTGGCTTGGGGGACCATATGGGATGCTGGGGGATAGAACCGCAGTCTGTCCTAGGCTTGCGCTGGCAAGGCGCTACCTTACCTCTAGCGCCACCATGCCGGCCCCATAAAGTTTCAGTTTCTGACTCGTAATCAAGACTTAAGATCACATGGTATCACTAGGTCAATCCCTGGAGTGTCTAACTATTGCCAGGGTAGTCTGTGGAACTTTAGGGCTTGAAAACTTAGCCTTACTAACCATAGCCATGTTTACTGAGACTCATTGAGACTAACCATAGGATTCATGAACATCACTGTTACTCCAAAAATTAATTTTTGTGAGAGAATATGCTAACTTTATCTTATCTATATTTATCTAATGAATACTAAAGTTTATTAAATTGTAATATTAAAATATAATGACCAGATGTGAAAATATTGAGTAATATGGCTTTGTCCTAAAATGGATATATTTAATATATTAAATATATACATTATAATTTAAGTTACATTAATTATAGCTATTTTGTGCATGGAAAGGTGTATAATGACAATGTTTAATAGGCACTAGCATTATGTAATTAAATAATCAATAAGCATTATTACTGCTTGGAAATATGTGATAAATATATGGATATATAAATCTAAATGGTCTTTTTTTATAACATTCAAGTAATGTAGATCACTAGATTTAAGAAGTTAAATAGCTTTCCTAATTTTATAAAATATAACTTGTAAGTCCTGAGCAATCTTACAGTAGGTAGCACACTTGCTTTCAATATAGCTGACCCACGTTCAATCTTCTGCCAAAATATATAAACCCCTGATTATTCCAGAGAATATTTCTGATTAAAGAGCCAGAAATGAGCTGTGAGCATCACCAGATGTGGTCCCACAAAATAAATAAAATATGTTTGTGATCTCTGGCATAATTTTCAAAAGTGAGATTTTCTTTTAGTATGATCAAAATAGCTACAGCTAAGATACTTATTTTTTCAAATCTTCTTGCAATTCAGTTATCTGAAACTTTTTATTATTAAAATATTAATTTTAAAATAAAATTTGAAAATTCAGCAAATAGCGTCAGAGCAATAGCACAGTAGTAGGGTATTTTCTGTGTACATGTCCAACACAAGACAAAACCCACTTCAATTCCCAGCATCCTATATGGTCCCCTGAACCTGACAGGAGTGATTTCTGAGCAGGAATAACCCTTAAGCACCACTGGTTGTGGCCCAAAAACCAAAACCAAAGGAAAAAAATTCTGCTAATATGATGATATCACATAGAAAATTATTACCTATTCCATTTAAATTTGCCAGCTACTTCACCCCTTACCATTGTTTTTCCAGATAGAAAAAGAATACCAGGAATAACCTATATTTTATATATGTAAAATAAGTATATGAAAAAGTAATAACTCTAATTTCTTCTAAAAAGTTGTAAACAATGTACTATTTGCATTCTAATATTTTTATAGAGGAAGAATAGAATATCAGGTAAATCACTCAGGATACTATACAAAAAAGTCATTTTGTTCCAACTTTCCTAAAAACAAAGACTTCATGCTTTGCAAGTATCTTGACTCAAAACCAGTGCCAATTTGTGTGTGATTTTTCCTCACTAGTATTATTAGCCTGCTACTGGTTCTTACTTGGCATTGCTAAATATTAGAGGAAGAAGTTATGAAGAATTATGCACATGCAGACATTTCCTTTAAGCTAAAATCACTACTCTTAATCCGTAGAAGAGTGGCAGAGCCTCAGTATGATTAATTGCATAATTACTAGATAAGAGACAATTTCCCACTTTTTTATTTTACTATAACACTTTCCAACTTTCATTGCATTACAGAATATATTCCCTATCTTGAATAAAATGACTGAAATAACATTTGAACCAGAAAACTTACTATTGACCCGTGGGTATAAAATTAATCCCTCCACAAAATATGTCTTTAAAGCGAACCGGAATGCAATGTTATCGAAAGGGAGTGAGTGAAGGACAGCAACCCCCACAAAAAGGTTATTTTCTTTCACATTTGGATTTCTATAAGTGAAAGATAGTTTTTCCTGTTATATTATCAAGTATTCTTTATATCACATACTATGTAAGTTATTAAAAACAAAAGGTTCTATTATGTAATGGCTAAAAATACTATACTTAATAAGCTATTTTTTAATTATAGGATTTAAAAGAAACGATATTTGCTTCATAATGTGCCTGTGAAAAGTTCGCAAAAGTAAAAAGTAAAATAACTTTTAGCAATTTACAGGACAGTTCTCATCCCCTTCCTTTTACCTCAACCAGAGAAATTAGGTCTCTGTATTGCATTATATAGGTTTTTATTGCAAACTAGATATAAATGATCCTATTTATTAAGTCACAAAGATATTTATTCTTGCAACAGTAATTCATAATTGACACCTCCATAGAATTTTTTACTTTGAAGTTATTTAACAGCACCTTTGAACCTTTGCACTCCTAAATACAGCAGTTTTTATAAAATACCTTGGTATTAGATTTAATTGTTCATGCATATTAACATTTTTTGATTTAGTGACCTTTTGGTTTTGTATATGAAATATTTATTATTTTAAAGTAAATTTGGAAGGTGAAAAATAAAAACAATAATTGGCATTCTGTTGTATAATTATATGGACATTTTTCTCTCAGAGCCAAATGCAACTACATGTATTTCTCTATGCATATTTTTGACTTAACTATCACATGTTTTCATTGCATTTATAATAAATCTACAACTTTTGTCATTTATAAGCTATATTATGTTTGTTAGTTTAGAAATAGTTTTTGTTAGATAATACAAGTAACATAAAATAGTTTATAGCTTATATTCTGACCTAATTAAATGACATGCTTTCCTTTGTAGGAACAAATAATAATCCGTTCCACAGTACACACTGAAACACATACCTTAACAAACATGTCAATCACAAGCTAAAGGATGAATACCATATTGTCTTTTATATTTAACTAGAAAGAGGCAATACAACCAGAAATTTTTCTTTCTTTATTTTCCATATTGAACATATTGCCACATCAGTTTCTGTCTAGAATTAAGATAAATTACCTGATTTAAGAATACAGAACCAAAGTTTAAGAATAAAGTATCATATAAATTTTAAATGAACTTTAACCAGAGGATATTTAAATGTATAAGCAGTCCCAGTAATAGGTTTGCATAAGTTCTATCAAAGCAAATGTTTTGGTCCAGATTTTTAAGGTGATATGGGGCCGGAGAGATAACATGGAGGTAAGGCATTTATTTGCCTTTCCTGCAGAAGGACTGTGGTTCGAATCCCAGCATCCCATATGGTCCCCAGTTGCCTGCCAGGGACGATTTCTGAACATAGAGCCAGGAGTAACCCTGAGCACTGCCGGGTGTGACCCAAAAATAAAAATAAAAACAAACAAACAAACAATAAAAACAAAAGCAAATTTTTAAGGTGACAAATACTGTCAACAATTGAATTCTACAACTTTGTCCTTTTAGAAACTAACAGTAGTATTCTTCTCCTCAGATAGAGTTATTAAAGAGCAGACAACCTCACCAAATTGCAAGGAGCATTCTGGGAGATATAATCTGCACAATAAACACCAAATATTTTGCCCTTACATGTTCCCAAATTTATCTTCAAGCTGATATGTTTTTATTTATCTACATACAAATCATAACTTGAATTATCAAAAAACATTGAATTTTCAACTTTAAAAATATCATATAATTGTCACATGTGCCATGTTTGTACTAATATTCAAAAATAATTTAATGGGGCTGGAGCGATCTCACAGCAATAGGGTGTTTGTCTTGCATGAGGCCAACCCAGGACAGCCCCGGTTCAATCCATGGCAACCCATATGGTCCCGCGAGCATGCCAGGAGCAATTTCTGAGTGCAGTGCCAGGAGTAACCTCTGAGCAACGACATGTGTAGCCCAAAATACAAACAAACAACCTTAAATCTAATGATCCTCAATAATGAAAATGTGATATCAAATTTCCTACTATTAGGAAATAATAGGAATATTTGGGAAATATTTTTGCTGATTAATTCTTTTAGTTTTTGTTCCTCATACTTCGGGTATCCTAATTTTAATTCATACTTCAAAAATTATATATCCTTTTATTTTAAAATGATCTATTAATTATTATGCAAATTGTCACTTTTTCTTGTTTCTTCTGTCTTTCTTTCTTTCTTCTTTTTCTTTAGATAAATGTGTAAATTTATTTAAGGTTACAACTATAGAGTACATGGCAGATACAAATCGACATACATATCTTTGGTGCTAAACTCTTTGTCACTTTTTTGAGGGAAAAAGTGACACAACCTGGTATATTCATGACTTACTGTAGGCTCTAAGACAAGGATCAATCACTTCTAGAGTGATTTTAGAATAAAGTCATAGTCTCTATGACAATATTGAAAGCTATGTAGAGAGAAAATAAACTTAATATTCTGCAAGATGATATCTCTGCAAATTATTTCTTAAACTGGAGTTAGTCTCAGAACTGATCTAGGATTCAGAAAAAAGTGAGAACAAAATAGAATGCATAGCTATCATTTATTTTAGATCTCTAGAGTGTACCCTAGTCCTACTGTGGCTTCAGATTTTACTTATCACAATTGCATTCACTCATAAACTGTTTTTGTATTAAATTTTCAATGAACATAAATTAAATGTTTATAAAATATTACCCAATTTTGAATAGTAATCAATATAATGTATTTGTAATATAGAAAATTTAAAAATTATCATCTATTTAGATATAAAAGGACTCAGAAAAATAAAATAACATGAATTTTATCACAAAATTAAGGCAATAACAACATTACTCTCTAAAACTATCTTAAAATAAGAACTTTTACTAAAAGTATGAGAGTAAATTTATTACAATTTTAATAACCAGCACCAAATAGTCTGATTTACTTTAATTACTCAATATAAATTCTGTAATTTGTCCTTTCCTTAAAATTGTCTTTGTATTTATGTCTCTTTCCTTCTGATTAAATTTAAACATATATTTTATGCTTTAATGATGCAACATTATTTTTGGAGAAAATTGCAGTTTTTTTATAATTTGAGTATGGATACAGACTGATAATAATTCATAATAGTGGATTGAGGAACATGACTCAAAAGATCAAAGGATATGCCTGGGCACTACACCCTGTATTTGATCCTTGGAATAACATTTTACAAACACACACAAAACAAGCATCTACCACATTCTCTAGTGATAGTGGCCTATGGCTGTTCTACATATGACCTACTAGTGTCCTTGACTAGTGTAGGATTGGGCCAAAATCCTTCTATGTGCAAATACAAAAGTAGATGACACTTAAAAAATATTCACAATTTTGGATAAAAATTAAGTATCTAGGAAGCATTTTTTAAAAAGAGCTCTGATATTTGAGGGTTTATTACCTACTATAAATTAAAAGTGTTTGGGTTTATGTCTCTAAAAATGCCAATGATATTTTCATAGGAACTACATTAAATATGTATAGTGCTTTGAAAAGTGTGGCTCTTTTGATCTTATTAATCCATCAATATGATTATCAGGCTGTGAGCTTACATTTTATATAAAACTATTGTATTTTTTGACTATGGAAAAATATATCTAAAACTTACCAGTTGTTGGGGGGAGGTAACAACTGACTGACAGTCTTTAGAAGACTATACACAGCCAGAGATCAAAACCAAATAAATGCAAGCAAAGCTTGTACTTTACCATTACTAAACATCTACGGTCCCCATATTAAATTCTTGTTTTTATTTAATAATTTTTATTAATTTTCCTTTCAAATACATATGTAAGTTTCAATTATTGTCCTGGGTTTTCAAACTGAAAATTAGGGTTCTCTTAATTTTCTTTCTATTATTCTTCACCTTTATCCATCAAACTTATAGATCAAACTTCCAAATATTATAAAAAATCAATCTATTCTCCATTAATACTTGGACTGCTTTAGTTAGGCTATCATATCATGTCTAGACATCTTGATATATCTTTTATAATGAATGTCTGCCAATATTATCCTGTCAGGGTCATTCTCCATTTAACTTTAAAAATGCTCCTTTGAAAACAAATTGGTTCATGACATTTTTCTCAATATTCAATAAGAATTTTCCTTTTTAGTATGTGTGACGATACATAGTCTGGTTTGAACTTATCTCTAAGCATTATTTCAGGAGATATTTTTTCCATTGCTCAGTACATCAGTGAAGATGCTGAAATTTTGATTCCTATATTTGTTGCCAGTTTTCTGAAGGTTTCTTTAGTATCTGTATGTCTGCTAATCAAGGACAGTGGCAGAGCTTTGTTCCAAGTAATCCTTGCAAGCTTGATAATAGGGTAAACATTTTGGTGCATAAAGATAATTTTCTTTAATGCACTGAAAGATGAACATGTCATTCATCTCCAAAGAAAAATTGCCAACTTGATTTATGCTCATTATAAAACTTATGTTTTATTAAAGGAGAGTTATTTTCCTATACTGTACTAATCTATATGTATTCATATAGGTATAGGCATATAACTACTGATATTTGCTGATGTCCTTGATTTTATTACTGGCTATTGAAGGCAAGCAATGAAAAATAAATGTTGCTAACTTACTTCTATTACAAACTGCAAATGTAAGTAATTTTGTCTTGCTATACTGCTGAAACTAAATTTAAATTGTTATAAATAGCTTAAAATAAGACTCCACATATTTCACTCAGTTGTTCATAGTGTCTAAATGCAGTTTTTAACTTTGAGTTCTTTTTGTTTGTTTGTGTTTTGGGACCTTCACTTGACTATGCTCAAGATTTGTTCCTGACTGCTTTCTCTGGGATCACATATGACTCTTTTCAGAGACCATATACAACACCAGGGATCAAACCATGATCAGCTGATACAAAGCAAATATCTTTTCCATTGTTCTACTTCTCTGGCCCTTGGTTTTAGGTTCTTGAGTAGGTCAGGTATAAATTAGCAAGTTGTCCACCAAAAATATTTCAGTGTTATAACCATATTTATAGATCACTTAAGGTCAAAAACAACTGGTGCTCAAGACAGGAACTGTAGAAACTCCATTTAATGAAATATCTTCTAGTGAAACTTATCTAAACAGCATAATTTTTTTCCTGAGATTACTATGCTACTAATTTAATGCCTGGACTTATATATTTATATACCCCAATTGTTTTTTAAATTCGTTATGCCAGATATAAATAAGGGTATGAAAACTGATTAATTTGGTTTTACAAAAGCAGTCAGATCACCGGGATAACATCCAATAAGATTGTTTAGATAATTATCAGTCAGTTCAAATCAACAATATTAACTCAAAATCAAGGTGCCTAACTTCTTCACTTTCTTTGCAATAATAACTTTACAATAATAAGAATGTGCTTTAAAGAAGCTACAGTCAATTACCAAAATTTCAGAATGTGAACAATACAAGTGAAAATCAAGAAAAACTTGCTTTTATAGAGATCATTAAATTAGGTACTTTGGATTTCTTGTTGAGTTACATAATTACTCTGATCTTCCATTAAAATGTGTACTCTCAGTTCACCAAATATTCTAATACTTTAATGTCACATTAGTAGTTGGAAATAGTTTCCTGCCTTTTATACTTGAATTTCTCTAGTTGTTTTCAATATTAGGACAGTCGGGGAAATAAATAACAAAAGATGGATGGAGAAGACTATTGTAGCACAAATTAGGACAGAGTATACTTATTTCTGTCGGAAAGCTATTTCTATGTGTTTAATATGCAATCCAAGTGTCCCTTTAGGGAGAAGACAATTAAAATTTCATTAAAATGCAAAGTATAACCTGTTAAAATATTATAACAAAATATACCTTTTCTATTTCACTGATTTTATTGATTGACTCTAATAAGCATTAGAGTCACAACCTCTGCTCAGTCAAAATGCCCTGCTTTCAGTTCATAAAATCAGCCCAAAACTGTCCTACTTAATGCTGTTTCATGCTGTTTTATCTGCCAGGACTGTACTTTATATGAAACTTCAGAAAGCCTATATCTCTCTATCCTCCAAATCTCCATTTAAATAACATAATTTCAAAGAGTTCTACTTATTTTCAAATTAGATATGCCCTTGTCATTTTCTGCCATGCTATTTCATGATCTTAACAGCACTTTGCTGTATTTGACTATTTGTATTGAATTTTTGTTTATCCAGTTGTCTTTATTACCATTAGATTCTAAGCTCCTTAAATATAAGATAACTTTTAGGTTTATCTATTTAATACATGATAAAGTATATGTTTTGATTCAATAAATGGTTAAAATATCATCTAAATATCTATATATTTGAACTACTTCTAAGATAGTTGGATATATTTGCTATAGATTACAGTTTGTTTTGAAACAATTTTTCTTTTGTTAATGTCTGTAATTAAATCATAAAGAGTTGCTTTTTTTACATTTAGAAGGGCCTTATATTAAGAAGACACATGTAGAAAAGGACAAAACACCCAGTGTAGAAGAGAATCTTGATATCAACAAGAAAAAATATTTATTCAGAAAACAAATTTTCACTCCTCTGTTCATTGTAGGGCTCCTCACAATGGCCAATATCTATAAACAATCCTAGTGTCCAAATTACTGGATAATGAAACTATGGTACATATATGATAGAATACTATTCAGCTCTAAGAAAAAAATGAAATCAAACAATTTGTCAGGTTTTTGCTATATTGCTATGTGTATTGAACTGGAGTTATGGTGAGTGCAACTAGGAGAGGAATGGATATGTATAGCTCTCTCAGATATAGGATATAAAAAACATAATAACAGTATAAAAGATGTCCAAAAATAACACTACCTGAGAACTGATCTTTAGGAAGAAGCTTACCATATTGGGATAGGGAGTAGGGAGGAGGCTAAAATGTGGGTGAAGAAACTCTAGGACAATGGTGGAGGGAAACTGATTCTCAGTGGAAAGATGTGGTACTAGAATGAGTTATTCTGAAAACACTACCATTAACAATATTATAAACTACCATGCCTAAACGTATTTTAAAAAGAATACAAAAACTAGCCAGAGAGCTAGTACAGGGTTTAAAACATTTGTCTTACATATGGTCAATCTTCAGGGGTCTCAAACTCGCAGCCCACAGACCCTTTGCTGCCCTCCATACAAAATTTTGTGGCCCTGCCCTAGAGGGATCTTTTTTTGTTTTGTTTTGTTTTAGTTGCTTGGGTCACACCCCCCAATGTTCAAAGCTTACTACTGACTTTGCACTCAAGGATCACCCTGACTTTGTTTCCTGTGGCCCCAAGTAAATTGAGTTTGAGACCCCTGTATCCATACATTTATGATCTCTCAGCACTAGAATGAATAATTACTGTTTACAGAGACAAGAGTAAATCCTGAACAACAGAGTATGGATCAAAAATAATAATTATAAAAATTGCTACCAAAAATTGACATTGAAATTGGGTCCAAAAAATCAATAGACACAGGCAGTTGTCCTTTCTTCAAGGCTTTAAAGTTAATGGCAGGCTTATCTTCATTTTACCTTACACTAAAGCCACGAGAACGGGATTTCCTTGTTTGTCCTTCCCAAAATTTTGAGATTTTCTTGCTAATTCTGACACCCAATGACTTGAAACTCATTCTTGCTAAAATCTAGTTTTGATTTGGTGATTTAGTACAAAGGTTAAAGCACTTGACTTGCACACAGACTATCAAGGTTTGACCCCTGGTACCCCATATTTCTACTGAAAACAGCCAGAAACAATTCCCGAGTGCATAGCCAGGAGTAATCCCTGAGCATTGCTGGTAGTGGTCAAATCTCCCTCCCTCTAAAAATAGGTTTTGAATGTTCCCTTTTTCTGTAAAACCTCTTTCAGTTACACGGCAAACAAGATGGTTGTTTAGAGGACATGTGCCATCTGCCAAGCTGCCAGTTGGTAATCAGTCAATTTTTATGTACTTTATTTCATCGGCCCTAGAGTACCAGTGACCCCAAAACTGAGATAGAGCAGGAATTTGCTGATACTTTATATTCTTGTTTTAAGTATGCTTAAACAAGACTATTTTCTTATTTTTTTTAATATTTTTTAGCCGTTTATTTGATTGTATTTTTTGGGGAGGGTGATTTTGAGATTTTGGGTCACACCCGGCAGAGCTCAATGGTTATTCCTGGCTCTGTGCTCAGATATCGCCCTGGCTTGCTCAGGAGACCAGATGGGGTAACGGGATTCAAACCACCATCCATCCTGGGTAGGCTGCATACAAGGCAAACACCCTACCATTGTGCTATCTCTTCGGCCCCATGTAAAGTTATTTTTTATATTGTTTAAGAAAAATCTGTATTAATATTATCTTTTATCTCATTTCCACTTGTGCTTTGAAAAGTATCATCACCCTCCATCACCGTCCCTATATCATCACTAGTCTCATCATCAATTTCCCAAACCCTCACCCTTAGTTCTTGTTACATAATCAGCTTTGTGTCATTAGGCCAAGGGCTTGTCATTGTTCACTATTTTATATTACCTTGTTTTGTTTCTATATTCCACAGTTGAGTGAGATCATTAGTATTTGTCTTTCATCTTCTAATTTATTTCACTATTGCCATAAGTTCTAGTTACATCCAGGTTGTAGTGAACTGCATGATCTCATCCTTTCTTACCACTGCACAATATCTCTATTGAATGTATATATTGTGTATACATATATATATATGTATATATGCATATATATCACATTTTCTTTATCCATTTGTTGTTTTACATTTGTTTAGTTTTTCATATACTGGTAATTGCACTCAGCACTGAGTTGAACTTAAGGGTAAACATACAGTTATATTTAAAATTAATGTTTTGATATTGAGGGACAAGTGCCAAGAATAGAATCTCTGGGCTGTGTGGAAGCTCTATGATAGTTTTATGATAACTATCCATACTGATTTCCATAGAGATTGAATAAAGACATTCCCATCATCAGTAGACGAGGGTTTCTTTTTTCTATGTCATCATCAATACTGGCTGTTTTCCAATCTTTTTAATTTTTGTCATCCTCACAAGTATAAAATAATACATATTGTTGTTTGATTTTCATTTACCTTTCATAATAAGACAACAAGAACTTTTTATACATTTATTGCTATCAGGTATCATGTTTTTACTTCAGAGAAATATCCATTTGAGTTGTGCATTATATATACATATATATGCAATATATAACTTGAATATCATCTTTTTATTTGTTGCATATGAATATTTGCTTTTGTTGAGTTGCTGTGCTTATTTGATCTAATCAATTATATTTATTCATTGGAATTTAAGATGTGGAAGACAGGACTTGATAATGGTGCTCAGAAATCAAATCTTTTTTTTTTCTTGGTTTTTTTGGGCCATATTTGGCAGTATTGAAGGCTTTCTTCTGGCTCTTTGCTCTGATATTTCTGCTGGCACTACTTGGACAATCACATGGGGAGCAGAAATCAAACTTAGATAGGCTGCAAGCAAGGCAAGAACCCTATCTGCTGTACTATAGCAATGGTCCCATGAATCAACTTATAGAAATTCTTATGGTTCTGGATTTCAAGCCAGATATTAAGACATGCATGATGAGTGTGTTAACCCATGTGCTCTCTCAGTGGTGAGTACTTTTGATATTACTCTAAATTTATTTTTCCTGAAAAACCTTTTAGCTGATGCAGTACCATTTGTTTCTTTTTGTTTTTCTTAGTCAAATCACTAAAGACACTGAGCTCCATATATTAGAATGTGTGCTTAAATTTTCTTCATTTTTAATGAAGCCTGTTCTAATCTCAGGGTTTCTAATTCATTTTGCGTTAGCTTTTGTAAATGGTACGATATAGTTTCAATTTTATTCTTTTTTTAATGCTGCTATCCTGTTGTTTCAGCACCATTTGCTGCAAAGAGGCTTCTGACACTCTTTAATGTACCGAGAAAACTTTACCATAGATTAGCTGTTGAGAATTCTGAGGGTTTATCTCTAGTCTCTCAATTCTGTTCCATTAGTCTGAAAGTTTAGCTTCACTACAGTAACATAATTTTCTATATTTTTCCCCCATATCTATTTTTTTTGTTCTGTTTTGGTTTGTCTTTTTTTTTTGGGTTACATTCAGCAGCGGTTAGGGGGCCACTCCTTGCTCTGCGCTCAGAAATCGCTCCTGGCAGGCATGGAGACCATGTGGATTGCCAGGATTCGAACCGCCATCAATCCTGGCTCTACCCCGTGCAAGACAAACACCCTACAGCTGGGCTATCTCTCTGGACCCTTTTACTATTTCTTTAAAGTACAGTTCAACTTCAAGAATTTCATACGTTCCTTTTTCTTTTCTTTTTTTTTTCCCTCAGACTGGCTTGGTCATTTGGGAAGTTGTGTGATTAATTGTAAATTTTAGTAGAGTAGGTATTAAGTTCTTGAAGAATGTCTTTAAATTTTTGATAGCATTAGCACTGAATCTATAATATTGAGATAGGATAATCATTTTATTTTGCTAATTTTGTTTACTTGACCTCATCATTTAAAGTAATACATTAAAATTAACATTATTATTATGGTTAGTATTATTATATTGTGTTAATCTCATTCTAGTTCTTTTCTTATTTTGTGAAGCAAGTTAGTTTTATTGAGTGGAGTTTGCTTAGAAAGATATGAAAAGAGACAGAGACAATGATGTGTTCATGGCAGAGCACAGGCTTCTCCAGAGTGAAAATAAGCAAACAAAGGAGCATAGGGACAAGCAAGGAAGATGTGTATTCAAGGAACAAAACAAACTTGAATAGCAAGCTTCTAGTTCTGTTTTACTTTTGGTTTTTCTTAAAGGAAAATTTTTGTTTAAAATAATATGAGAAAGTTTTACTTCTATTTAATTTTAAAAGGTAACAACTGTGAAATTAGAGTTATTCATGATTGGATTTCACACCTCCAATGTTTCAAAACTGATTCCTTCACAGTGTCTACTTCCCTCCACCAATGCTTCTCCACCCCAACACCCTCGTTTTCCTCTCACCCATCAGTTTGCTTCTAGCAATACTTTTAAATGCCAAAAAATGCTCTCAGAAAATACTTCTAAACATTAAAAAATAAAATGTTTTCTGCTGCATTCTAGGGCGCATTCAATGATATTAGCTACCAAATTAGGGGGCCACAAACTATCTTCAAAGACTAAGAACTATTCCTGAAGAGTGACTCAGCTATGAGTCAACAGCTATGGCTATGCTTCTAACCCTGAGATATTGGTGCTTTAGTTTTTAAACTGAAGGAGTTGTTTTTTGTTGTTGCTATTGTTTATATCATATTAAATACTTTCAGTAACAAAATTCAAGTAGAATTAGGTGATCACCTAGAAATCGTTTCATCCACACTTCATTTGGCTGCTACTGTTTTACCTCTGGCTTTTTCATTGGTGAAGTCAATTTCTTCCTTTGGAAAAAAAAGTCTTGGTTTGCTAATTTAACCAAAGACAGTAATGGAGGAATGGTAGGTGGCAAAACTATTGCCATTGGTGTCTTTCTTATGAATGTCATAAAAGAAACAGGATATTTTCCCAGACTAGCACCTCTGTTGATGATGCACATGCTATCAATGTTTAATTACCAGTGATAGATAAATCTTATTTTCCATTATGCTCTGCTTCCACCACCAGAGTTTACTATTCTACAATTGCTTCTCTTGGTTAAACTGAGTATACAAAGATGAAATTTTTGTAACTTTATACCTTCTTGTCTCAAAGAAAGAGAATGCAAGATTTCCTATAAGCTAAAATTCATAGGGCACTATGAGTGCAATAAACATAAAAATATAAAAAAAAAGAGTACATATAAAAGGAGTACATGAGTTCAATTGTCAGACCAACTGAAAATCCTAAAAGAACAAGTTGTGTCTTCAAAAGTGAGATCTTAGACATGTTTTCATTAAACTACTATAACCATCATAAATTGTTCCAAAAGGAGGGCTGCATATTAACCTCAGTTGCCAATATTCCATCTGCCCACACACACTCTGAAACTTTAGAATTGACATGACTTTTGAAGGGATATAGCATAAGCTTCAACCTATCATATTATGCACACCACTTGGAACTAGTAAGTGCAAACTAGTTTGCAAAATCAAGGAAAGGCAGATACACAGGAGGAACTAGTGGAAAGAGGTCATGAGAAGATCATTTCTGCCTACAATTGCCTACAAACTATAACTCTGCCTTTGCTATTTCCTAAGAATAGTCTTATTGTGACTTCATTAGCCATGATTGTCATTGTTGCTATTTACAGTAATATCTCTGTATACTTAAAATTACTCAACTGATTTTTCTGAATAGCTTGGTGATTTTACCATAAGATCTTGTCATTTTGCCTATAAGTAAAAGTAACAAATCTTCCATCCAAGGTATTTTAAAAATGAAAATGATCATTGGACTTGGCATTTAGTATAACTGCTATGCTATTTTAATTGTGTACATTGATAATAACTTGCTTGTTAACAATGTGCCCTAGTCATAAAGAACTATAACTAGGAATCAAAAATAAATAAGAAGAAAACTAACACACTTAGAAATTTCTATATATAAATACTAAGGGAAGAAAACATGCTTTAGAGTACTTTAATGTTCCTTATTTCCTTTCTTTTGGTGCCCCATTCATTTGTATTTAGTACTTATATCTGACTCTGAGCTCAGAAGTCATTCATTATACGTTCAGATGACTACATGGATTTTTAGGAATAAAATCTGAACTGGGGGCATACAAGGCCAACACCTTACTCATTGTACCCTGTATCTCCCTTGTTCCTTTTCTCTGTGTGTGTGTGTTTCTCTGTCTCTCTCTGTGTTTCTCTGTCTCTCTCATTCAGCCTTTATTTACATTTACTGATTATTTTATTTGGCCATTTTAATTTTTTTCCTTTTTTTAAAATCAGTCAAATTGAGCAGGGGAGGGGGAATATATACCAACTTTTTTGTGACTAATGTTAATATTTTCTAATAAACCACTGCCATCAGACCAGTCTATCTATTCATTTTTAAACAATTAAAAACCAACAGAGTAGTTTATAGACTTAAAATGTTTCCATCTTAAAAATCTTAAAATATTTTTTGAGAATGATAGTGCTGTATCATAATTTTATTCCATTATCCTTATTTTTTCTCCTGAAAAAAATCCCATATGTTAAAAATCCATGTGCAAACTGTAATCTGGATGAAGTTTTAATTACCTATTCTTTAAACATTTCCACTATATTTTAAACAACTTACTACCTGCAGAATACCAAGGCAGGTTGTAGGTGTTAAGATTGCTGTAAAACATAAAATCTTTATTGCACTCCTATTTTGTACTTTCCTTTAAATATATGATTTCATTACTGTATGATTTCTGTGAATAATGTTTTGAGTTAAAAAGACTCAGTAATAATATCATAGTTTTACCCAAGAGTCTGCACTGAAACAAAGTGGCACATATTTGTTCCTGCATTATTTGGCAGCATGATGGATGATGGCAATTACTAGAAAGAACAATATTAGTTTTACAGTTATTGTTATTAACTTAAAGTGCTAAGAATAAAATCCCATATTTCATTAGATACTCCAATCAGCACCAAAATATGTGACAGCATAACACTTTATAATCCCTATATTTTACACTTGCTGCACAACTAGATATTGGCAGAGTCAAATCATTTATATCTCCTTATTACCAGCTTGCAGAAGCCATTGAGAATATGGAACTAGTGATGGATATTTTTGTGGCAGATGTTGTTTTAGTCTCTGCTACTATATTAAATTTACCATACATTGGTTCTACTGCAGTTGATTAAAGTTTCACAAAAAGATTAGCAAGAAAATAACAGGATGTTCAACCTGCTTCCCCTTGTTTTCCATCGATGAAATGCATACTTATATATAAATTATGTATTTCATAAATATTGGGCATATGTGTAGTCAGTAAATATTTAGGAAGTGAATATTGAAGACAAATTGAATGCAACATTTTTCTTAGATTACAAATTTTGATGGGTTTTTATTTCAGTTTTTTAATAAGATGACATCTAAGTAAAAGTGCTACCCTTACAGTTAGAATCATAACATTTAATAAGAAAATTACAAAAATATAAAACTTCCTAAAATTGAATGTTATTCTTTTTACAGATAGGAAAAGTTACAGAATGGTTAGGAGCATAAGAGAGCAGATTTCCTGAGCATAAATTTAGGCTATTAATTGCTATTACAGCGTTAGAAACTTTCCTTTGCCTTAAGTGTCTTATATTTTAAAGGAGACAAATTATGATTTCTTTCTTACAGATTTGTTTAGGGTTTTTAATGTATTCATGTAAGTATTGCAGAGCAAACAATGCCTGGAATTAATTTTGTATATTTAAATATTAACATTTTTAATTAAAAAAAAAACATACACACAAGAACTCGACAAAGATACCAAGGACTATAAAACAGCAAAAACATTTGCTGACTATAATCAATCTTTCAAGTAGATTAAAGCCTAATAGCCACTTAAAATATTTAAAGTAAATTAATTACTCTGGAAAATAAAAGACATCCTACAAGCTAGTTCAAATGGTCACCTTCCATTATTAGAAAATATTTAAACCTGCTACATGATTTTTCAATATATTCGGCATGCTAATTTGGAGTTTCATTTTTAGTTGCACAAGCTTTTTACTACTTCAGAATTTTGTCTTATAAAAGCCTCTTCAGATTAAAACCATTTTGCACTTCCATTTTCAGCAACTACTACATATGGCATAAAACCATTATAAAAAATGGTATATTTGTAACAGATTCTATCTAATACAATTTGGAAGCTATTATAAGACTAACATTCAGATTCTGTGAAAAGGTACAGGATAAATCAAATAATATATAAAAGTAAGGATGATTATGAAATAGAACATGTTATAAGAGGTTATACATACTAACACATCTTTTATAGAACAATTTGTCAGGTATTGGATAACTTTATAAATGGTTTTTGGGGAAGAAAAAGAGACCTATATTTTTCAATACACTTTTAGTACATTCATTGCGAAATGTGCTCTAATTCTGTTCATTTTTCACAGAAACCAAAGCACTCCCTGCCTTGTTTCCTTTGCTGTAGTAGAGCATAGAAAGTTGAGTACTTTTCTTATAGCAATTTTTAGTGGAGGTAGCCTGTAAAAATAGTTTTTGCCATTGAACTGCAAACATTATTTGCTGAGAATATCTTTCTAGAAAAAAAGTTAAATATTTACCAATGAAAATGAATGTCTTTCCTTTCTTTTTCTAGTTTAGAATGGAGACTTAAGGCAAATAAATATATAGGTGAGGTAGTTACCTAACAGCCATGAAGATACATACAGTTAAGTGTGCACACCAGACATAGAAGGCAATCTCAAGAAAAAAAATTAATTTGTTGCTTTTTTTGAAGGTTCACACTTCATTCCAGTTTAGAAATTGTTTTGTAACTATTCTTATGTCTTTTTAATTACTTATAAATTACCTAAAACACTAGATGAAAAATCATTCTAGACAAAGAACAAATTTTTGCTAAATAATATAGTAGAATGCTATGCAGATATTTATAATTTTCTCCTTTAAATATTTCATAATTACAAAATGGAAATAAGAGAATTAGAGTAGAATTTGAGGTTTATAATGCTTCTGAATATTTAACACACTACTTATTTCCATAGAGATTCTTTTTCTATTCTTGTGAAAATAGAAAATGATGTTTAATTGTAGAATCACTTATGTTTTTCTAAATTGCAGGCCATTTAGACACTGATATTTTTGTTTTATTTTCATAGATTCTAGAATGAAATTTTGAACAAAGTACATGCTCAATACATTATTAATGAATAAATACATTATTAATGAATAAATACATTAAATGGATAAACTTAATTGATAAATAATTGTTCTCTATGAAAAGCACTGTGTTCAAAATATATTTGTAATATATATGTTTATAACATTTCTATCTCTATTGCCAGTATCACTGTCTAAGAAAGATTTTAGCCATCAAAAACATTTAAGATTTTCTTTATTTGCTTATATAGATGCAACTAATGTATTTCTTAGATTTACTTAGATGTCAACAATAAATCAATGCTATTTTTATATATTTAATAATCAACAAGTAGCAAGCTTCCTAGTTAACTATTTTTTTAATTTTTGTTCTTGTTGTTTCTGATACTATACCAAGTAGTGATTATTATGGCTTACTCTAGGCTCTGAATTCAGGGATCACTCCTGGAAAGCTTATGGGGTTATATAAAACCAAGATCAGGCATGAGAAAGGCATGCACACTACTGACATTTCTAGCAATCTAACTTCTCTAGTCAGTTATTTAAAGAAAATAAATATTGTGTTCACAATTAGCTACATTATCATATTTTCTCTGGTTTTGAATAGTGTAGCAATGTTTCTTGAAATATTTATTTATTTTGGAGTTTTGCTAAACCTGGCCATATTCAAAGTTTATTACTAGCTTTGTGCCTAGGGATCACTCCTGATGTTATTTAAAGGAGCCATATGTGGCACCAGGGATTGAACTGTTATTGTCTATGAGAAAGAATTCATTTTAACTACTGTACTATCTTTCATTATATATTTACAGAGATTTCATCATCAACTATGCTTTAAACATCATTAAAACCAAGGAATCTTTGACTCAAAAGAGAAATTACTAGTTCAAAATATGTTTATCAATCACTTACCCAAAAATAGATGATAATTTTCTGAGAGCTTTTACAATTTAGACAAGAAAATATATAATAATTTTGTTCATAATTAACTACAATATATAAGCCCTGTCAACATATTGTATTACTTTTGTTGTTAGTCATTCTTGGAAGTTTCTAAGTTGTCTTCATACTTTTATGTTTAATAACTAGTGTATAATTTACTGCTAGTAACAGAAACCTTGACTTGAAAGAAATTTCTTTCATTTAGTGGGGATTCCTTGTGTATCACGCTATTTGCGTCATGTATATTATTTATACAACCATCATTTGAAAGTAGTTGTCATTATAATAAAACTAATCTATATGAAAAAATATAAAAGTACTAGGCTGTGTGCCACAGCTTGTAAAGGTTCCAAGTGCCATCCAGTCCCAGTTGAAAGTAAGGGCACTGCAAAGATTAAGAAAAACAACATAGACTTAATGGAAAAATACATGGGGTAAGAGGCTTCCAGTCTTGTTGACTGAGATAGCTGCCTGATCTGCCCTTATGCTTTTTTTATGCAATTAACAAAAATAACTACTTTAAGGCTAATTAAGCCTTGGTGGGTCTTTACATTTCAAAAGGGGATGAGTGAAAGAAGAGAAAGGTGTGTGGAAAAGAGAAAGCAGAGTGTTTGCTTTATATATGTTCCCCTCTTCTGTTTGTTAAACACAGACAAAAATTATATGGACTAGATAGGAAATGTAAGATGAATGACCACTGGCACGCTAAGACCAATGTGGCCCCCAATTGTGGGATGGATGCCCAGAGGGATAGCTAAGATGTCTTCATTCCTGGATGTCACGCCAGACAAGATCACCAACAGTGACCAGAGGAGGAAAAAATCCATTGCCGTTGCAGACTCCCTGTAGATAGCTTCAGGCAGTTCCGTGACTGAAGAAGATAGATCCAAATCTGCACCCATCTCCCCTTGTGACCATGAAATCAAAGAACTTGAAAACAACATCCAAATTTTCTTGTCCTTTGACATCTTAGAAGAGGAACTTAGGGCAACCCCATTCTCCAGACAACTTTCAGGTCCTCGTGAGAACTAGAAAGTCAGGCCAGGATGAATTTAGATTCAACAAGGTGTTGGACAAAGACATCTTTGGCAAGGTCATATTGGCGAAGATCAAAAGCAAATCAGACATGAGATAGTCAAGGGCTCAAATGTGATGTCTTAATATAACAGCCACTAACAAAAAGAAAATGAAGGAGGCTTTACTAAGACCTAAGACCTAGCAGAAGCACTCTCTGGGATTAGATAAATTAAGACTGACCTGAATCCTGCAATTGAAAGGTATGACCACATGCTTCCTGAAAAAGGTCACCTGCCTCTAACTTAATCTAGATTAAAAATTTTTAACCATGTTTTTACTGCCCCCATGCCAAATAACAGCCACTTATTTTATTTTAGTAAGCCCCAGTTTGCAATAAAGATTTGCTCTGAATATTTTGGATCTGCTCACCCATGCTGTTAGCAGTTCTGATAATACTTATTCTAGGATCTTGCCTTTTCTAGAGAACAGTAGTAAATTCTGAGAAGAAACAACAGAGTTGAGTTAGGTACAGTTGTTTCCAAGCCAGACCTTTATCATATTGCAGCCTATGCCCTTATCTTGCAGGATGATTTCTTTCTTCAGGACCTTCACAGCATACACTTCTCATGTTGATGCCAGGATGGCATGAAGCCTGCTTAGGTTCCATCTAAGGCCCTTGATCAGCCCATTTCTGCTGTGTATGAACAATCTCAGTGCACCTGAAGATTATTTTTAAGTCAACATGACAAATATTCAGGGATTTGTAGTAACCACCTGCAAAATTTAAATTTTGAAGTTCCTAGGTCAAATAGATGGAAATTCTTTTTCTTTTCAGCAAATTATACTATTAACAGTAGTGCAGACCACAGAGCACAGTGTCATATAGAAGAGAGAGAAAAAGAGAGAGAAGTTCTCTGCCCTAGAGACAATTGGTAGGGGTAAGGAGTTTGAGAAGAATAGGAATACCAGTGGCAGGAAGGGTCCCCTGTGAAAGGTGATGTACATTGTATGACTGAAATCTAACAAAGAACAATTTTGTAACTGTGATGCTTAATCAAAGCAATAAAAGAGAGAAAAAGAAGATAGTGTCATAAAATATTAGATAATGTTGAAGACCCATGGGTGGGGGAACTTTGGACAGAACATTTGTGTAGGTATGGTGCATAGGAGGCAGGTAAGGTATACTACTGGAATACCAGGGTACAATGGCTGTTACAACAGCTACACTTATTGTTTGTAATGCATAATAAATTTACACAAAATTTATTTTATGTGTTTCTTTACAGTGCAAAAAATTTTTACTTAAAAAATATTTCTGAAGGTGCTTTGTCCCAGGAACCCATTCACTTCTAAGAACTTTATAACATGTAAAATATTTCTATCTTCATTTATTTGAGATGACTTTTCAGAAAAGTTCAAAATTATACAGAGAACAGATTGCAAAGATAAAACACCTCTGACCTAAGCTTACTTGATATAAAATCTAAACTTATCAAATTGCCTTGCTATTGAACCTTGTTCACTGTTTTTTCATTATAATCTATTTGAAATAAAACATATTCTATTGAAATTTCACTTGCTTCAACAGAAAATATATGTAATGTATTTTCACTTGATAAAAAGGTTTAAGTGTCAGGATATTCATATCTTTTTCTTATCTGTATGTATCTTCATGCGGAATATACAATAATATCAAGGGGCATTCAGGACAGAGTGAATTAAGTTTTGGCTTACTGAGTTAGATGTCTTCTATGTCATTAGCATATTATCATTAAGAATTTGAAATTAGAAGTTAAAAAACAATTGAGTTAGCTATTCTCTGGGGGATCTTTTAACTTATATTTCACACCAACCCCTAAAAAATAGTCTTCAGAATCATAATAGCGAGTGCATGTATTGCTCATCTAAATCAATTGCTAATTAATTCCACAAGGACAGATGGATTTCTCTTTAACATTAGGTTTACTACAGACATATTAAAAAGCTACAAACTGTCCTGTTTACAGAAAAATATATTTTGCAATTATTTTGTTTTCTTCTTGGGTTCTAAGGTCAGGTACTGCATTCTGTCTAAGGTTATGAATAGTTTTTTTTTTTTTTTTTTTTTTTTTGGTTTTTGGGCCACACCCGGTGATGCTCAGGGGTTACTCCTGGCTATGCGCTCAGAAGTCGCTCCTGGCTTGGGGGACCATATGGGACGCCGGGGGATCGAACCGCGGTCCGTCCGAGGCTAGAGCAGGCAAGGCAGGCACCTTACCATTAGCGCCACCGCCCAGCTCCAGATAGTTTTTTTAATAAGAAAATTAAGAAAAAAAAAGTCTCATATTTTTCTGTACAGATAATTGTATTTATTGCATTTTATTACTTTAAATATGACTTGATAATTGAGAAATATTTATATTTCATTTAATTCAATACTAATATAAACAGAATTAAGTTGTATCAACTTATATGTATTTACATACACCTTTTATTTTTGTATTTTATTCTCATATATTTATTTTTATTTTATATCTATGAAAAGAAACTTCATTTACACCTATTGACTTTATATATTTAAATATCAAGGTTCTGAGCCAGAGAGAAAGTATAAGGGTCTAAGTGTTTAATTTATTGTCACTTGACCCCAATTCAATCACTGGCACCACATATAGTTTCTTGAACACTACCAAGAAAGATCATCAAGCAAATAGCATGTAGGAAGCCTTAAGCATTTTTGGCTGGAGCCAAAACAAGACAAAAAAAAAAAATGAAAGTTCCAGACCTGCCTCAAGAAAGCTCAAATGGTGGCAATGTACTCGTTGCATCCAGGAGGCCTATATAGAGTACAGTTCTAAGTACTGTCTCATTCTCCAATCAGAGCTGAGTATAGCCCTGAAAGTTTCTCCAAGCACTATGTTTTATAGCATTTCATTTATAGATAAAATTTTATTTCTGTGATGAAACTGTTTGGCTCAGTTGACTGAGTAATGTTTTACCAAGTATGTCCTTCAGATTGTAAGGGTAACCACAAAAATATAGGATCCGATCTCAGCTTTGTCCCAAAATGAAAAGAGAGCACAAAATAATGCAAACCACAAAGTGAAGTTTATTGGGCCTGCATGCTGAGGTCGTAGATGAAGTTTGAACACCTTATATCAGGCATTCAAGCCTTTTAAACATTTCAACTGATTACTCAGTCACTCAGGAAATTGTTACAGCTATACAGTTAGTTTAATCTGTTCTTTTCCCTTTTGCCCCCCATTGGCTGTTTTCTGGGCCTAGTCTTTCTACTCAAAAATGCAGCCTGCACTTAGAAAGACCAGGTTTACAGTAGTTTCCTTCTTTAAGAGAGCCAAAGAAATGTTATTTCTAGTCTTTCTACCTCAAAAATGCAACCTGCACTTAGAAAGACCAGGTTTACAGTAGTTTCCTTCTTTAAGAGAGCCAAAGAAATGTTATTTCTAATATTATTTCTAGGCAAAGACACATCCTTCTAGCATCAACACATTTAAGTCTAAATCTAGGATTCTAACCACTCAACAAGGTCAGATTTAATTCCAGGAGGACCCCACCAAAGACAAAAGAACAAAACAAACCAAAACTTCCACATGATTAGTATATTCCCTAATAGTTATACAACTTTAAATTGTGGGGCCCAGGGTGAAGGCACAGAGGTAGGGTGTTTGCTTTGCAGGCAGCTGAGACAGGACTGACCTCAGTTCGATTCCTGGTGTCCCATAGGCTCCTGCAAGCCAGAAGGGATTTCTAAGCATATAGCCAGGATTAACCCCTGAACATCACCTAGTGTAACCCAAAAACAAACAAACAAAAAAATTGTGGCCCAAACACCTATTGCTCATTTATTTACAAAGTAAACACATAGTGAAAACTATAACTGACACATTGTTTGTTTTTACTCATTTGATCCTATTAGCACTTACTTGTGCTTTTATTATTTTTATGATTCAAAATAGTTTTTATTAAATTTATAGAGATATGAATGTAAAGAAAAGACAGAGCAGGGGCCAGAGAGATAGCATTGAAGTAAGGCTTTTGCCTTTCATGCAGAAGGTCATTTAAATCTCGGCTTCCCATATGGTCCCCTGAGCCTGCCAGGAGCAATTTCTGAGCCTGGAGCCAGGAGTAGCCCCTGAGAGTTGCAGAGTGTGACCCAAAAACCAAAAATAAATAAATAAATAAATGCATAAATAAATAAATAAAAAGAAAAGACAGAGCAAAAATATGTATTCAAGAGAAAATAGGGCCTTTATAATAGTATAAAAGGTAGTGAATGGCTTTGAGAGAACCTTTTATACACATTTCTTCATGTTGTCTTGGCCTGGAGTTCTCCATACATTTAAGATTTAACCTTGGTGTTGTCACAGAAAAAGCAAGGGATTCTAGATTGTCCTTTCCTATTCTGATTATGACCTTTAGAGTTTCCTATAGTTTCTCCTTTTCCAAGATTTCCACCCTTCTCTGTGTGAAGTGTTGGTTTCTTATCCCCAAAGATTTTAGGATTTGCATCTAAAATAGATGCATTCCTCATGCCTCTGGGCTATTTTAGTGCTAGTTAATTTCTTTTTAAGTTAAATTTTTTTTAAGAAAAATCTCATTTCCAGGTTCCACCACCACCACCTAGCAGCATCTGCCTGCAATATTCTCCCCTAGAGATTTTATTCCCTTAAATATTTAGGATATACTTAATTGAGGGAAGGTTCATATTCTGTAGCTTCTTCATGCCTATAAAAAGACATAGGCCATATACCTAGTAAGCATGTAAAATATTATGCTAAATGAGAATTAATGGGGCCCAGGCAATATTTGTGTAGTTGTCAGTATGAAACAGAAGAAAAAAAAAACTTTAATAAAAACATTAGGCCCTCGGCAAAATGGACTTGCTTGGCCCAAGGATAGGCAAAGTGTTTAAGGAAATTAGAAAATAATAACCATACCACACTTTTTTTTTGTTTTGTTTTTTTTTTTTTTTGCATTCAGAGAAGTCTGTTATAAAAGATTTCCTTAGACTCTGCATATTCTCACCATCTATAAAGGCATGAGACATGTTCAGAATTAACAGACACAAAATTTAGCATTCATGATGCAGGAGCAGTGGTATCTTCTGTGGTTGTCCACAGTTCCGAACAATGAAGATAATGAATTTAGTATTGTTACTTAAATGTGGTTTATATTAGTGGGGTTATAGGAACACTGAGGTTTTTTGCAGTCCTTAAAATGCTCTTTGTATTTTTTATCAATTGATAACAATGTTAAAAAGAATGCAAGGTTCATACAGATCCTTTTTTTTTTTTTAATTCTGTTTGGTTTTTGGTTTTTGGGTCACACACAGCAGCACTCAGGGTCCACTCCTGGCTCTCATCCCCAGCAGGCTCAGGGACCATATGGGGTGCCGGGATTCGAGCCACTGTCCTGCATGCAAGGCAAATGCCCTACCACTGTGCTATCTCTCCGGTCCCCCATACATATCCTTGATTTGACTATTTGCATTGAATATTTGAATTGTCCATATTCTTATCCTTTTTGGTGGGGCAACATTATTTGGTTCAGTTAGAACTTTAAAATATTAGCCAAGCTCTTGGAGATGGAGTATATGCTAAGTCTATGGGCATGGATGGAACTGCTGGCAAGGGGAAACTGAGGCTTCCTCTATTAGTAACAGACATATAGCTTTAGTGTTTGATTTTCTTCAGGGGCCAGAGTGATAGCTCATTGGTAAGATGTTTGCCTTGCACGGGTGACCCAGGACCGACCTTGATTTGATCCGAGGCATACCATATGGTCCCCTGAGCAAGGAGTGATTTCTGAGCACATAGCCGGGTGTAACCAACCCCTGAGCATCACCTGGTGTGGCCGAAAAAAAAAAAAAAGAAAAAGAAAGAAAGGAACTTATATGTGTCACCCCTAATCATCAGGAAATAAAGGAGAGATTCAATCATAATATAAGGGAAATATCAAAGAATTTATATATTTCTTGACTGTCACTCTTTAAATATTAGCTCAAAAATTAAGCATAGTTTCTAAAACAAAATTTTAGTTAGTTTAATCTCTTTGCACTATTGAATAGTTGGCCCTTGAAAAGGAAAGGTATCTAATTAGACTCAGTTTAAAATTAATTACTTTTTTTAAGATAGGTACATCAGACAATTAAAGTCTATCTAAATGCTGTTTTACCTCATCCAGATGGAGGATTAACTCCAAACAAATTTCAGTTAGGTCTGGGTCTTATTAAAAATCTGGAAAACTGAATCTTCTTTCAATCAACTACTGCCTCAGTAGGATTTCAACCAAGTTATCTTGAAGGTTCCTACTCCTGAAAAATTAACTGGAATTTCTAGTTGAATTAATCTCTTCAGAATGAAACCAGCTTCATATACAGGGTCTAGTGACTAGACCACATTATATCAAACTATTGCTGTGAACCCATAAACAACTTGTGTAGGCTTTTATGAAAATGTTTGTTCTATTCCAATTGGCCTTGTCATCTATATGCAATTTTAAAGATATTTTATTATCATTAGAAAAATTACATAAATCCATACTAAACCTACAAAGATAGCTGGAGAGATAGCTCAAAGGCTAAGTACTGACTTCATATTTATTTGACTTTGTTTGATCCCTGGCTCTATGTGGTGCTCTTAGTAGCAACATGAATGACATCCCACCCTACCTCCAGACAGAACCAGAAATGACCTCTAAACACTGTATTAGTTGTTACTGAAACAAAAACAGAACAAATAAAATAAAACAAAACATAACAAAAATGTTGAAGGCTATCATTTCTCATACTGGTTCTCATAATTACATTGACAATAAAGACACTTAATAAAATGTATTTCTCATTAGTTACTAAATTTAGTTAATAATAAGAAAGAGTGGATATTAAAGAATAAGATAGATTTATGTCATTTTTAGGTTGATTTTTATTATAAAATAATGCACTAATATAAAGCAATCCTCCCCTTTTCACAGTCTAATGGTGGTCATTGTCAGTAATTTAGTGCTATCACTTAGGATTTAAATTAGGACACTTAGGACAAACTAATGAATACCTAAATATATACATAAATGTGAGATGAATAATGTGTAGGTAAGATATATGTTGAAAAATGTAACAGAATCACATCATGCACAATGTTCTGGTGACTTTCAATGTTATAATTTGTTTTGCAGCTTATTTTACCACAAAATCGAAGTAGCAAATATAAGCTACATTCATTCAGATAAGTTACATAGAAACTACATATAGATGGGCCTGGTAATGAGGCTTATGAAAATAAGAAAACTTAAGTAATAATAGGCTAGCTCTGAAGTAGTCAAAAATTTAAGCAACCTCCTTTAAAATGTCAATTTGTGCTGGAAATACTGAGGTTCTTGAAGACTTAAAAGCTAAGGTTGGACACAGAGAAAAAAAAGAAGCACTAAGAGACAAAGCTACAGAAAAATCTAAAGGTCCTAATGAATATATAAATGGTATATTAAGAGTCCTAGATTTTCCCTGTGACAAAACTAAATTAATACTTATGTGTGCAGAGAATGCCAAGACAAGAACATTTGGAGAATTTTATATAACCTTCTATGAAAAGCCTTACTCTGTTTTATTGTCTACAAGGGAGAAACCAATGTTTTCTCTTGAACACATGTCCTTTTCTTTAACTTCATATTCTCTGTGCATTTCTTTGAATAATAACTATTTAATTTATTATTTTACCTTCTAAAATTATTTTCGGTAAAGAAGATGAATGAACTGAATGCCTGTGCCAAGGTAAGTATTGACTTGCAGAGAGCTTTTCCTTGATCTAGCCTGAATTAATGCCCCCCACAAAATTTGCAATTCCAACACCTTCAAGAACAAATGATATCTGCCTCATGAGTCTAATGGGCATGAGAGCATCTTTGTCATATAGGTGATCACAGTTGGCTTTACCAGTCCTGACCCATCACACATTGTCTTTATAGTGAGGTGGGTTGCAATCACAGTCTCAAGCTATCTCCCTGGTTTTCCACGTTACCAAGCCATCTGTCACATAAATATTAGCTTTGAATAAATACAAGTTTTTTATATAGCCATGAAAAAAATTTTTATTGTGAATCACTACATAATTTACAAATTAAATTACTTTTTTTTTTAAGGATTACAGTTTCTCAGGAATGATTTACGACAGTTTAGTGTTGATAACAGTATTTGGTATCTTATTTACATGTATAAAGATGGTATGACATCTTTATACAATCTTTTACTAAGGCTCAAATATAACTTCTTAAACATATGGCTAAGCATTTTTCATTATCAGTTAGAAACTAGTCAAAATATAGATTATTTAAACCCTCTTGAAGTTTAAATACTGATTAAAGTACTGATTACAAAGTGATTCATTTTTTTATTGCTGAAGAATTTTATGATCCAGATAGTCAGTAGATGGCAGACTTGTCTTATACATACTCTGAATTAGTGTGGTATTTATGCTTCCTTCATGAATAACCCTCAGAAGACCTACTTTTTATTGTTTTTTATGTAAAATAATTTTATTTATATTATAATTTATTCTTTATCTTTTTTGAGGAATATGATAGATTTGCAATTTAAATTTATATTTGTTATTATTCTTAATAGCATTTATTTATATATTAAAACACTGATACAGGATTTTTAACTTTGACATAAAGAAACAAACAAAATTGGATTGGGGACAGTTGGATGAAAAATAAAAAACTGAGCCTGGGGAGTATAAGAGTTAAGGTATTATCCAAGTACATGCTTCATATTTTCCCTTGAGAAATATCAGAAGTAATCTCTAAGCACAAAGGCAGGAATATGTTCTACATACAATTTGATGTAAAACCAATCTCTATACCTCCAACCAAGAAAAATTTGTACATGTAATTGTAAGTATAGTATACCATTGTAGAAACAAGATTGAACAAATTTTAAACATTGACAATATGCATACACAATTGTAAATGCATAAAAATCAGCTTACTGAAGCATTTAAAACAATGTATGATAAATTTAGGTTTAAACCAAATTTTTGAAAAACATTAATATTCAAACTTGATAAATTCTTAGGAAAAATTTTCTATTATTACCATTTATGTAATCAACATGACATGGTGCTTTATGATACTGATAGCTCAGTAATATCACTTAATATGACATAATATATCACAGTGCATGTTTCTTACAACATGAAAAAAGTATCTCTGCCAACTACAGCATTTGTGGGAGAAAGCAAATCATATATTCTGAAAGTGAATGCTTTTTATAAAGCAGACTTAAAATAAAACTAATTTTTGCAACAACTCATTTCATAGGTTATGCTACTATAAAAAGCCAAGTTCAGTAGCAATATTATACATTTGATAGCATATAAGAAGTAGCATTATAATGCATCTTTCATGTCCAAATAATGTGAATTTGTTAAAAAAAATGTTACAGCTATTTGAGAACAAGAGGACAGCAAAAATGGTTTTCATAACATGCACTAATGTATTCTTTTCATTGATTACTCTAAATTAAGGTGCTTTTCCGATATGGAGATTCCTTCACAAAATGGTAATTGAGCTTCCATACGATCCAGCTATACCACTCCTAGGAATATACCCAAGGAACACAAAAATACAATACAAAAATCCCTTCCTTACTCCTATATTCATTGCAGTGCTGTTTACAATAGCCAGACTCTGGAAACAACCAAGATGCCCTTCAACAGATGAGTGGCTGAAGAAACTGTGGTACATATACACAATGGAATACTATGCAGCCATCAGGAGAGATGAAGTCATGAAATTTTCCTATACATGGATGTACATGGAATCTATTATGCTGAGTGAATTAAGTCATAGGGAGAGAGAAAGACGCAGAATGGTTTCACTCATCTATGGGCTTTAAGAAAAATGAAAGACTTTTTTAACAGTATCTCAGAGACAAGAGAGATGAGGGCTGGTAGGGGCAGCTCAGGACATGAAGCTTATCACATAGAGTGATGAGTGCAGTTGGAGAGATGACTACACTGAAAACTATCATAATAATGTGAATGAATGAGGGAAGTAGAAGGCCTGTCTCGAGTACAGGTGTAGGGGGGTGGGGAGGAGGGAGATCTGGGAAATTGGTGGTGGGAATGTTGCACTGGTGAAGGGGGGTGTTCTTTACATGACTGTAATCATACAACTATAATCATATTTGTAATCACGGTGTTTAAATAAAGATAAAAAAATAAAAAATAAAAAAAAGAATTGCTTTGTTTGGGGCCAGAGTGATAGCCCAGTGGTATGGCGTTTGCCTTTTACTCAGCTGATTTAGGACAGACGAGATTACCTGTGTCCATATGGTCCCCCGAGCCAGGAGCGATTTCTGAGCAAATCTCGGAGTAATCTTTGAGCATCACCCGGTGTGGCCCAAAAACCAAAACCAAAAAAAAAAAAAAAATTAAGGTGCTTTCCAAAGAGGGAACAATAAAGCATGTTAAACATTTGGATGTTAAACATCCAAGTATACCTACATCAAATTGAGCTAGATTGTCACATTTAGTCAATTTATATATCTTCTTTTTTTATTTTTCCCTGTTGTATCTGAGATGAACCTCTTCATATATTTTAAAGAGAAACTTATCTATATATTACAAACTGATATAACAATTATTAGCAGAAGAAAAAGCAAAAATATTTTCATTAAAACTCTTGAGTTGAATTTGTTGTCTTTTTTATTTATTTTTATGTGTTTTTTCTGAAATGTTAAATATTAACTAAAAAGGTGTACAATCAGCTATATGAACATTGAGTGGAAATAAAAAATGATTGACTTAAACGGCAAACCCAGAGTCAACAACAACAGAATCAATATCCTATCTACAACAAGCTATACACAGAGGGAAACAGTTACACTAGCAGTCCAGGGAGCAAAGGAGGGAGATATGGAATACATGCTGGGAAAAGGGGTGGAGGGAGGACAACCCTGGTGGTGGGAATGACCCTGATTCATTGTCATAATGTAATTTAAATATTACTGTGAAAGATTTGTTATTCACTTTTGGTCACAATAAAAATGATTTTAAAATAAGTTTACATATGCTGTCACCTGAGAGAGACTAAAATTCAATAATCCTGTTTCACCAATGATATTTGCTGTCATCATGCAATGCCTATCAGCAGTATTGTTTTCATTGTTTTAATTTTAACAAAATGAATATGTCTCTTTTCTTGAAAGTTAGGAGAAACTCGTACTTATCTTTTGCTATCATACTTTTTCTAGTTTGTTTTTATAAACCCATTAAAGATCTGAAAAGGCTGCATTCATAATTTATTTATTCTTTTAGCATTACCATTATTTTTCTCTATTCTTCCCACATAAATGGGAGTAAAAGTGCAAATATATGTATATAAATATGTAAACATATACAAGTACACACATATATACTTTCAGTGGACACTGGTTCACAGTGATATAGACAGAGCAGCCATTTTGCAATCACTTGTAACTTGGTTAAGATATTTAGGCTCTATCAAGCTGGAAATTACCTCAATTGATAGATTCTTGTCCATGGATCAGAGAAGAATTATATGACATGTCCTGGTTACAGGAAATTCAGTTTATTCATGCAAGTTCAGAAGGAACTTTCAAAAGGGAGAATCCAGGTGTCGAAGCAATAGCACAGCAGTAGGATGTTTGCCTTACACAGGTGACCCTAGATTCGATCCCCAGCGTCCCATATAGTCCCCCAAGCTGGGCGAAATTTCTGAATGTATAGCCAGGAGTGCATCACCAGGTGTGGCTCAAAGAACAAAAAAGAACAAAAGTTGGGGATGAGTCCAAGCCATGAGGCCAGCATCCTTAGATTCCTCAAATGACTGCCCTTCAGTGGGGTGCTTTCTAGTTCCCATTCTGGGTCTGGTATATGGCAATGGTCTTTCTGTCTCCTTGTTTTTATAAGGCTCTGTCCAGGTCTATCAGAAACTAAAAAAGAATGTGGAAGGTGAAGTTGGAAGATTAGAATTTGTAAAACTCCATTAGTTCCCACCCTGGTTTCTGACTTATGAAACCCAGTAATGTAGCTGCAGTATAAATTTATCCCTATTTTAACTGATTCCTTTATCCAAACTGCCTTCTCCCAGATAACTGTCCCACTTATTTCTCAGATCTATTATAACAAGCATGTTTCAAATTCAAGCATTAACTGACCACTTATACCTATGTAGACTGCTCAGAAAAACTAGCTTTGACACATTCTCAGGGTAATTTTACACTACAATTCAGTGACTATTTTCTTTTTTTTTTAAACACCATGATTACACAGTTGTTCATACTACAGTTTTATTTTTTTAAAGAAAAAGTTGTTTATGGTCTAGTTTCAGTCATATAATTATGACTTCACTAGTGCACCTAATAAGTGACACAATCAATAAGTGACAATTATCTCTTGATCAACAAAATATATGGATGGTACATATACACATTATGAATTTTATTTTTAAAAGCACTTTATTTACCTTTTGTTTGTGTTGTGTTAAGATGTTCTACTTTAACTCTGTGCTCAGGGATTTCTAGCAGCACAGGGTTTTCAGACAGGATTAGGTCTCATACAAGGCAAGGCACTTAACATCTCGACTATTTTCTCAGGCCTATATATACATTTTTAAAAAATGATGAATCAACACTAAGGCCAAAGATTTCCAACTGATCTGGCTACCACTCTATTTTAACAAATTAAAAATTTAATTTGGGGGGCACAGCCAGTCATTATTAGGGTTCACGCCTGGCTTTGTGCTCCTGTATCACATCCGCTGAAACTCAGGAATTATTGTGGAGTTCTGGAGATGGAAGCTGAGTTTGCTACACACAAGGCAAGTGCTATACCCCTTGCAATACCACTTGGACCCAATAAGCTAGACTCTCTAAAGGAAAAAATAATATTGGTGCATTATCCTAGAAACCTAATGTCTTAAAACAAAAAGACAGAAAGAATAACATTTTCAACTGACAGGTTTCTATAGTCCTTGTAACATAGCTTATGTGAAAATCACCCACATGATTAGAAACCATGCCATTGATAATTTGGTTTTCCTAAAGGCAGTTACTATATATTATATAACACAAAAAAGGGCAGTCAAAAAAAGATTTCTCTTCAGCCAGTAATTATAAATTTAACCACTTACTCCATGTTGGGTTAATAGCAGACTTTTTCAAAATGACTTTTTCCTGTTTAAATCAGTTCTTGCAAAAATTTAATACATATGTGTGAATAATGAAACTCATTAGGGATTACAACAGTTCCTGACTTTGAAGAAAATAGGTTATTACAATCACTAGTAGAGTAGAAAACTTAGACAAGCTTTAAAACAACTTCTCATGCAAGGTAAAAGCTGCCCTGCTGTCCTACTTCATTTATCAGATTCTACTGTGCTCCCTTTGTCCAAAAATAAACTTTGTCCAAGTATTCCTATATTGGAATTTTATCCTTAAACAATAAATTTGCAACAAATCTCAGATGTGCCTGTAGAAAATGAACAATTGATAAGATTAAAAGAAAGCATTCTTTTTTTTTTTTCAGGGAGCTCCATTATTTATTCTTTCTAATAAAAACCTCACCAAATGTTATCAATGTCGTAAACTCCTCATTTTAAACCTTAAGATATTAAAGATTTTTCTGATTACAATGATATTTTATTTCTTGATGTTTTTATGTATTCCTTTTTTTGGGGGGCTACACCCATTTGATGCTCAGGGGTTACTCCTGGCTAAGTGCTCAGAAATTGCCCCTGGCTTGGGGGAACCATATGAGGTGCTGGGGGATTGAACCGTGGTCCTTCCTTGGCTAGCACTTGCAAGGCAGACACCTTACCTCTAGCACCACCTCTCCAGCTCCATTTTTATGTATTTCTTACAATGACAGAATTAGTAGCATTTTACAAACATTTTCACAGGATAAAATATATTTGTATAATATTTAATGACCTTATTGTATCTCATTTTGTATTTGTAAGCCATTTAGTTTCTGATTGTCACACACTCATGCTATTTCAAATTTTTTTCTAAATTTTTATTTTGACCATATTGGCTTACATATCTTTTACAGTAGTATTTTAGGTACATATTAATATTGAATCTATCAGAAATTACAAGTAAGCAAACTGGTACATTTAAATCTTATTTAATCTAGATGTAATATGCAAATTTCTATCTTCCAAAATTATATAAACTAACTTTATAAACTCCATTTTTCTAGATTTAATACAATAATTGAATAATTTTTTCTTTGTTCCTTTTCATAGTTACCTAATTTCTACTTATTTTCATTTTGATATTTTGTTCTAATTTTAGCTTTGACCACAGATACATTCTTTCTTATTAAGACTGCATTTTGATTGGGGACTAAATCACTGTATCCTTTTGTGCTACAAATTTTTTGTTTTAATTTGAAAGACATATTTTCTTGTATTTGTCTCATGACATATGCTTATTTCAATATGTATTTAATAGTTCTACTATTAAAAAGAATTTAATGTGCATATATTTACTAAAACACTAGTGAAATATAGTCAAAATACTTTTTATAATCACTTGAGATATAAGACTTGTTACAAATGTTATATGTATACAAAATGTAAGTGGAATAGACATTTTATTTTACATAAGTGAACTGATATTTTAAAAAAGTTTGAAAACTTTGGCCAATGTTTTACTTCTTGCATTTTTTAAGCTCAGAAATAAACTATACTATTTATAGCTACCATTTCTTTAACTTGAATAATCAAAATGCATTTAATAAAACCCTGTCAACCAAATATCACATTATACATAATATTAACATGTGTCTTGAAGGTTATATTAAATGGAAAGTTGAATCTGGAAAGCTAAGAGAATTAGAAGTCATGGCTCAATGTAAAATCACCATGGAAACAGCTTTCATGGCCAATTTCTGAGGAGATGTCAAAAGGCAGTAACCTGTGACTTATTTTTTTTCCAAAGCTCTGTCTATGAAGGTTACAGGTTCTGTATCTGCTTTCATGATGACATTTGTCTATGTTTTTGTAGGTTTCTATTCTGACAAGCACAAAACCCTGCACCAAGTTGAACCTGTCCTTTGTGATGAGGCTGTTGAACAGAAGAGGGGCATAGCAGTATGTCTATTCTTGCTCTACATTCAGTTAAATGCCAACTCCTATCCCTTTGAGATGGTGAACAGGTTGAACTCAGAGAAAGTGTCATCTCTCAGTATCCAAAGCATCTTCAGAGAACCATGTGGTGTAACTTCTTGATTAAGGTCATGTTCTAAGTGTATGGCACCCATTTTTTCTATAAAATAAAGATATCTATCTATAACTCTCTCTATAGAAAAAAACCTTCAAGATTGTTTCCTATGATAAAAATACTCTGAAAAGAATTATATATCATAGACACCATTTTTCATCATTAGTATATATACTTTTTAATTGCAGTCATTGTGATGCATTTATATATTGATATGTGATGTAAGTCTGAAGTGTGTCTTATAAATCTTAGGTTTTCTTAAAGTTAGAATATGTTCTTTATGAAATAATCATTTAATCTATGCTTTCTCTATGTAACAGATAAAAATCCTGAATTATTGTCATTGCATTTCATTGGTTTGGTTTTTTTATTGCTACTGCTGATATGCATTTATTTTAATTTATAGATAAATGTAATTATACTTAGTTATTTTATTTTATTCCTTAGATTTTTGTGATCCTCTTGACAGAGGTCTTAGCTTATTTCTATCTTTTCATTCGAGGATTATTTCTGGCAGTGCTCAAGAGACTATGTAGAATGTATGTAATCAAATCATGGACAACTACAATGAAGCTAAACACCAACACTGCTGTACCCTCTTAGGCCCCTACTTCGATGTAAGTTGAAGATTATTATTACTAGCATAGACACTAGAACTGTATGAAATGTGTGTATCTTTTAATAGAGATCACTATCAAGCCTTATTAACTCTCTAAAAAATTAATTGCTACAATCTGCTCAATTTAACAACAATGTGGCATAAAGTATTTTTAAATAATAGTAACCTATATATTTAATAATTACAATTTACAATAATTAATGGGAACCTAACCTTATTGTTAGGTTCTATGTCTTTGATTTTCTTTACATTGCTTTTCTCAAGGAATAAATTTATTGATATATTTTAAAGAATTTTGACTACATAGCCTTAACATTATCTAGATTGTTGTAATTTTCTCCATTACACAAAAATTTCACTTTAATTATACCAAAAATAAATTGTTTGATGGCTTTTGGAACTAAGAATTTTTCAGTACAATTTTTTGAAATAAGGAATGTGATAAAAAAAATACCCTATCCTTTTAATAAATAGCTTAATTTACTTTTAGGTTTAAGGAATTTTTAAGAGTTTAATGTAGAGTTAAGGGTAAGTTTTTCAGTGTTGGAATGATGTTATATAAAAGAAAGGAAAAATCACCTTATCTTCTGACACTACACACTATTTCTACCACTACTACTATTACTACTACTACTACTACTACTACTACTACTACTACTACTACTACTACTACTACATACCAAAACTCAATGTTTTTCATGATTATGGTGTTAGTATAAGTTTCATCATTTACCTTTTTGCCAGGACACAATAAATATGCAGTGTCTATATAGGGAATGTTTATTCCTAAAATAAGCTTTCGGCATCAGCTGAAAAACTTCTCCACAATCCTGGGCAAAGGGACTATTGCACTTTAAAAGATGTAGAGAAAGAGACAAGATCCTAAGACAAACTCTAACCCCAGAGCAACAACTACTCTCTATCCTGGGAACTTTCTCCAAAAATGATATATAAATTTGTATTCTGGGATTCTGCACAAATGTAGCAGTTCGAATAGCACCCGAGTCATATATGTAGGAAATCAATTAGGTAATATAAAGGACTCAGCCAGGGTTTAAAGGGACTAATATAATTTTATTCAGGAATTTTGTTAAATGATGTCTATTTTAAATGAGTTAAAATTTCACTATTAATAGAGGTGATATTTTTTGAGATTTAAAAAAACAGGTAGTTTTGGATCCCGAGCTATAGCACAGTGGCAGGGCATTTGCCTTGCATGCGGTTGACCTAGGACAGACCTCTGTTCAATCCCCAGTATCCCAAATGGCCCTCCCAAGCCAGGGCGTATTTCTGAGCACATAGCCTGTAGTAACCCCTGAGCATTACCGGGTGTGGCCAAAAAAAATAATAATAATAAAAAACAAATAGGCAAACAAACCAAAAAGACAAGTAATTTTGTTAGTGTCCTAAGAGGAAGGACACAGATTAACAAATTAACAGATTAACAATCTTACATTTAATCCTCAAAAGCTTTCACTGTATTATTTTAGTTTGTTTATTTGTTGATTTTGGGGGGCACAACTGGCCCAAACCAGAATTCCTCCTGGGTTGACTGAATGCAAGGCAAATGCCCTACTACTATTCTGTCTTTCCAGCCTTTATTATTTTACTTTTTATGACATTCTTGAGATGGCATTAAAGAAGTTTAAGGTAAACTGCTACCCTAAGATTGATCATATTAATGAAAAAAGTCCATTTCAAAATTTAGATATAATTTGTTTTATTTTATTACAAATACACTTAATTTTGAAAATAAACTTTATTAACAATTAACAACTTCAAAAATTATTTTATAAATTAAATATAAAAACTATTATTTTAATTATCAATGACCATTAAGAAGTTATAACTAATTCCATGAAAAACCTATGAAATATGCACATTTATAAAACATTTTATTTTAATGTGTTTATTTTTTAAAATCTCAATTTTCCTTAGTGAATGAGAGTCAACTGAAATTCCATTTCATATCATTTATTTGAATGTATCTGAGTAATAATTTGCAATGTTATTAGTTACTTGAAATTTATAAAGTACTAAAATATCTTATAAACCATGAATTCAAAACAGGTGCCAAGGTATCAAAATTATATAATCCCTAGAGGGATATGCTATAAAAAATTTATAGCTTCCCTCCAAATCACTTTTTTTTCTACACTGCTGAAAGTCATGAAGAACTATCATTTGACATTACACGGTACAACTACTCATGGTTGTCATTGAGTATTAGTCCCTTGATTTTCACAGAAAACTTGTTGGATGATTCATGTTATTTTAACATGTGTGCCACACTACAAAACTATCTATTTAAAGTGAACATTTGTGGTAAGAGATTCTAGACATTCAGATATTATCTAAAGATAAAATAATTTTGAATAATACATTTTGGTGATACTTTTAATGTAGAAAATTTGCTGACACCTTTGTTTTATTTTAAACTTAGGAAGTTATGAAAAATTCAGAAAAATAATATTTTCTCATATGATTCTATCTGATCCCTTTATTAACTATACATTGAGTCACAGATACTCCAAATTCCCATTCCTTGTCTTAACCCATTCTTTATCTCCCATACAGCTTACTCCTCTTATTAAAATAATTAGATGTAAAAATACTAAATATAGAAACAATATGCAAATTATATGTGAAATAACTGCTTACCAACAACCCTTATCAGCAAGAACTGGAAGCTAATTTGACATTACCTGAGATGTTCCCCATTTTCTAATATACTTACCGCTGCCCTATCTGCCTGAGTATCTATCTGCTCCATCACTGATGATTGATGATGCATTTTCTCCGGCAACTCTATTTGGTATATCTTTTTAATTTCCATGCACAAAATAGACACTTCCTGCAATACAAAGACTTATTATTTTTAAACATTTATCAATTATAATATCAGCCTACCTATAACTCATTTCTCCTTTTTATAAATGTCAAAATGATAATAATTCAACTTTCTATAAATGTCATAAGATCACACTCTAATCATTGTGACATTGTAGAGTCTGATGTACTCTTCCTCTTGTAGTAACCTAAAAAAATAATTGTTCTGCTTTCACAAAATGGGGAAAATGTGCAATCTATATGAATGTGTAAAAATAAAAATATGAAGACAGGAATAAAATAAGGGAAAGTAAATTCCTGGAGAAAGTTCACAATGGTTTAGGCATTTAACTTGAACAGGGCCAGTAGGGATCAATACTCAGTCTACACCAATGGGCCTCTTGAGCATCCTCCCAATCCAATGAGTGCTCATAGAAATAGTCAAGTATAATTATAATTTTTTAGAAAAGTAGATAAATAAGTGCAAAGAAGGAGGAAGGATGGAGAAGGAGGAAGAATAAGAAGATGAGGAAGAAGAGGAGACAGTGGATGAGGAGGAGGAAAACGAGGAGAAAGTGGAGAAAAAGTAGATTGGTCAAAAATAAAAGGTTTTATAAGAAAAGAAAAATATCAAAAAATGACTCTAACATTACTGAATTCCTCAAAGGAAGAAATCCAGTGTTTAAATCAAAGATAGAAAAGGACATTGGATTTATAAATATCAATGATATTCTCAGGAAATTCTTTCTTTCTTCAAGTACAATTCGCCTGTAATTTAAAGAACTTATTGCTTTTAATTTCAACTATCATTTAATATTTGTCATTAAAAATTAGTACCTCCTTCACAAAGAAGTAAATGCATATTAATACAGTAATTTGGAATATGTGGATAATTATTTGTTTCTTGAACCTATATACTATTAATTCCCAAGTATAAGATAAAATTGAAGACACTCAATTTTATAAGCATTTTTATCTTATACTGTTCATATTTACCTCAGATATCATCTATTTACCAAAGACAAAATATATTTAAAAAAATTTTAGTAACAACTGAAAACAATGTTAGGTACTGTTATTCAAACTAGAAATTCAAAGATGAATAAGGTTTATCTAGTTCTGCTCCCAAATATGACATACTTCAATTCTGAATATGGACTTTGAAATATTTTAAAATCCAGTGAACATTTTATTGTTTCTCATTTTACAGTAGTCTACCAATGATGATGCTACTTTAACTTATATATTAAATCATTCTATCATTTTATAAAAGAAAATCATATATATATTTCAAAATGCTTTCTGAATAAAAATGTTAAACTAAGATACAAACTCTCATACAATTTAAAAAGCATGCTAAAAGAATTTAAAAAACTGGCCAATTATGTTTATAATTTTTAAGCAACATTGTGTTTTCAAAATTACAATAGTTTTGAGCAATAAAAATGCACATAATCCTCAAACACACTGTTATTTTCCATGTTTGAAACTAACCTCCTTGATGATAATCTTGACCTATACCGTTTTATTTGGTTAAGCTTTGATGAATTTTCTTTAAAGAAAAGATATTATTTTCTGTCTGTGAGTTCATATAAAACTTTCAACTACATTTCATTTGATACTATAATATCACCAATAGTTTCTTCTTTCACTGCTGAATGATTTTAATCAGCTGATAACTGAAAATGGTATTTGCTCTTAAATGACTCATTTCTGTAGCAAGAATTCATCATTTAAGGTGAGATTTATAAAAATGAATAACATACTAGTTATCAATAACAATGAAATTCTTAAGTAGTATGCTTGATAAATAGAGCCTTGATTATGAGAAACATAATTTCCTAATTTTTTACAGCCTACTGAGAAAATGATTATTAGATGTGGTGAAAATCTCTACCAAGCACTCTCTCAGAGCAATAAAATCTATATTCCAGCAGTGAATATGTTCTACTTAATATTTTCCTCCCCTTTCTTCCCTCCATTTTCTTTAATCAAAAGGAGAAACACTTTTAAAAGCTATTCACAATCTGTGAAACTTTCCTATGAAAGTTTATTGAATTGTTTTCTGTTCAACTGCTCTCGGAAAAGCATTGGAAACTACTCTCAGCTGCAGTAACATCATAATGACTTTCCTTATCCATCCTGATCTTTAGTTCACGCTTATCTAATTTTCTGTTAGGAAAAAAATAAAAATTAAAAAAAATCCTCAGACTGGATCCATAGATAATTGGCAAATGGCAAAAGGGAGACTCAATTATCTCAGATTATTAACAGAGACATGATACATCTGGTCATGGCTCAGTCTGTTTGTCCAGAAATATCGATCAAATAAATGATTAAAACCAAGATCTGGCAGATGTGCATCTCTCCACATCTGACCTCATTTCTCTCTAATGTATAAAAATGCACTTAGTTTTATTTGAGGTGGTTGTTTTTCCCCCCTTACTTATACAAGTTAAAAATCAAGATTTGGAAAATAGAAAATAACCTGGAAAAAGACATCTGTACATGTTTATTTAAGTTTTCCCTCTTGAATCTTGCCTCTGCTGTGCTGGAATGATATTGAATGAGAAACAATCTGTATTCTTGCCTTTTGCTTAAAGCCCTGAAGGAAAACCTGCTGGGATTGGCTGCAGATGGTTTCTTTGCAAGAGAAGAATGTGCCTGCTCTTGGCTGCCTGTTCTGTATGCATGATCAAGCCCCAGTCAATGCTTCATGTGCCTCATTAACTGTGGGACAGGAAGAAGTATGATGCTCCCAAAATACATGCCCTTTTTCCTAGCTGAGGCCAATATTATAAAATCGGAGACAGTTAAAAACTAGAATTTCTTTAAAAAATGTTTAACCATAAAACTGAGTCTCTCCTTACTGATTTTATAGATATATGCTGGCAAACAGTTATTAAAAAGCCTATTCAATTACAAATGACCTGTTTACATAGAGTAGAAATGCCAGAATGAAATAAAAGCACCATGTTGCTTAGAACACCAGTATGAAATATTTGAGGTCCTTAGATAACATGATATGAAATGAGAAACAACAATTACATGAAGGAACCAGAGAGTTAGATTATTTTTTTTGCCTATGGCAACTAAGCATTTGAATATTTACTAAGTATGATTTTGCAACATTAAAAGGCCTATGGAAATTTATTTTCTTTCAGTTTCTGAACACAAAATACTTAAGATTATTTAAGTGTAGACATTAACATTTACTGAACTATTGGCATGACCAGATATGTTGAATTTATATGTAACTTTTTACTCCCAATAATATTGTAGTAATATTATTTTGTAAGCAGAATTCAAAGATGTAAGATACAATGTGCTCAAGTAATACTGAAAAATCTGGAGTTGGCTAAGCAGAGGCTTCCTCCTTCAGGCTGAAGAAAATCTGTTTTGCATCTTATGCTGAGGATGAAGATGAACGTAAGCTAGACAAGAGCTTGGCTCAGAATATTCCTAACAAACACATTCACATTTTATACTAGAGTTAAAATGAGAACATGCCGACTGTCTATTTTTGACTCAGTAGCAAGGGAAAGCAGATATAGATAATGATTCTTAGCTATAGGAATAAAAGTTTATGATGAGATTGGAGTGAAAGTGCTGTGGGGAGGGCATTAGTGTAAGGCCTACGATTACAGTAAGGCTGGCTCTGTTTCTAGTCACATCAACATATATGATCTCTAGAATCCCACCAAGAATGATTCTAAAGTGCAGAACTAGGCATAAGTCCTATGCATCAACTGGTATGACAAGTTCCTGTTTTTTAAGAAACTTTAGGGTGGGAATCAGAAAAATAGCACAGGGTAAAGGTGCTTGCAGCCAGTTTATATGGTCTCCTGAGCACTGCCAGAAATACAGGTACCAGAGCCAGGGGAAAGCCCAGCTTACCAGCCAACAATGTGTCCCTCCAAGGAAACTGTTTTTCCTTGATATTATTATATTTATTACTTTATCCTTAAATTAATTTTGTGTGGTTTATAAAACACAATTCAAACAGAAGACCTAAGTAAAACAAAAATTTACAACCCAGTACAAATACACAGGGAATCAAAACTCGTCTTTCCAGTTTATTTCTCTATATTTATTAAAATACTATTCATTAATATTGCTTATTCATTTGCTACTCTAGATAGCTTTGTGAACATCTAGATAAAATACTAAAATTAGATATTTTATGTAATTAATACCGCAAATCACATTTCTGCTTCACACATATAATCAACTCTGCTATAATTTTGTATAACATCAGTTGTTTTATGATATTGACACATATGAGAATATTTTTAGTATTAATATGTGATTCATTCATACTTTTTATCTTAGGAAAGGGTAGACAGAACAGATCTCTCACTTAAAGGGAAAAACAAGCTAGCTGAATACACCAGCAAGTGACCTTTCCAGATTTATTTTAAGAAAACTAATTTGGAATTTCTTTAAATGGACCTTTTTTCTATAAACCTGTTTCTGAAAAGTGGCAATACTTGTGTCAAAAACTCCTCTTCCATGTTCATGCTTACTCACTATAAGTAAACTATTAGAAAATTTACTGATCCTATGTATATTTTTAATAACCTTCAGGAATTCTCCAATTTGAATATCTCTCAAACTGTGATTATTGTTTTTTGTTGACCTTTTTTGCAAAGAAAATAAAATAATATTGAATTCTAATTATCCTATTTTCTCAGGATACATATTTTTTATTTCAATATCTACTTTTTTCAGACACACATAGGGTGGCTAAACATTTTAAAGATTTTTTTTTGCTAAAGTTTATAATATACTTAAAATTTAATAGTTCTCTTACTTATTTTGCCTATATGTACATATATATGTACATACATAAATTTATTGGTCCAAACTCAATGGTATTTAGGGTTTACTCCTGGCTCTGCACTAAGTAATCACTTAGTGGCAAGCTTATGGGACCATATAGAATGCCGTTGATTGAAAGTGGTCAGCCCTGGGGCCGGTGAAGGTGGCACTAGAGGTAAGATGTCTGCCTTGCAAGTGCTAGCCACAAAGGACCGCGGTTCGATCCCCCGGCGTCCCATATGGTCCCCCCAAGCCAGGGGTGATTTCTGAGTGCTTAGCCAGGAGTAACCCCTGAGCATTAAATGGGTGTGGCCCAAAAAACAAAAAAAGAAAGAAACTGGTCAGCCCTTTACAAAGCGCACACCCTACCTGATGTGCTATCACTCTGCCCCTGGCCAACATAATTAATCTTTTCTTTCTTGAGTTATTGAGTAATTATCTTTCTTACATATTTTTCTAGTCAAATTATTCTTTTATTCTCTAACATTTCATACTTATTATAAATTTTTAAATCTTGTTTCTAGCTATTTATAATCTTTAACTCATTTATATACATATAATACATCTATATACAGACTTATGTTTATAAACCTTAGTCAAGATGCTTAAAGATAAGCCTAAACTACAGAAAATAAGTTATTTTTTTTTAAACTTTATTTGTTGATTAATTGACTGATTGGTTGTTGGGCCACACCTGCTGGTGCTCAAGGGTTACTCCTGGCTCTGCACTCAGAAATTGCCCCTGACAGGCTGGGGACCACATGGGTGCCGGGAATCGAACCAGGCCCCTCTCGGGTTGGCCACATGCAAGGCAAATGCCCTACCGCTGTGCTCTGCTATCTGTCCAGCTCCAAGAAAATAAATTATTTTCATTATTATGCAAGCATTCTTTGCTATAAAACCAAGGAAGTTGTGATTTTATGAAATCTCATTGTAAAGTCATGCATAATGTTTCCACTAAATTCTCAAAAATCAATGAGATTATTTTGCATGTAGAGATCAAAATGCCTTATTTCTTGCATGCTATAAATTCTTTAATTAGGACTATTTATGTTTTGTTCACATTTTCAAATAAAAGGCTTAAAATTTTTATTTTATTTTTAAATGTGCTTTCTCAGTACACAAATATAAATATTCTAAATTTCACAAATTTTAAAAATTTTCTAAATTCTAAATTTTCTAAATTTTACAAATTTTAAATTTAAAATTTTACAAATTAAAAATTTTTGTTTGTTTGTTTTTGGTTTTTTGTTTTGGGGCCACACCCATTTGATGCTCAAGGGTTACTCCTGGCTATGTGCTCAGAAATCGCTTCTGGCTTGGGGGGACCATATGGGACACCGGGGGATTGAACCGCAGTTCATCCTACGCTAGCGCTTGCAAGGTAGACACCTTACCTCTAGCACCACCTTCCCAGCCTCACAAATTTTAAAAATTTGATAACATATTTTATGTTTTTTCTTCTTGTTCTTGACTGCTACTATGACTTTCAACCATTTTATATCTGACTCTCTTCTTGCCCTCCAACATATTGCCAGATTCTATAGTCAAGCAAATAATATCATCTAATAAATTTATCTTTTTGATATTATTCATTCTTTTTTTTTTGTTTTGGTTTTTGGTTTTTGGCTCCCACCTGGCAATGCTCAGGGGTTACTCCTGGTTATATGCTCAGAAATCGCTCCTGGCGGGCTCTGGGGACCAGATGGGATCACGGGTATCAACCCAGGTCCTTCGTGGGTCAGCCACATACAAGGCAAATTCCCAAACACTGTGCTATTGCTCCTGCCCCAGATATTATTCATTATTTAGAAGACTACTTTAAAACTAGTATTCTGGCCTTTTATAACTTGAAGATTTTTTCTACTGATCTCATTAATTTTTAAATTCAATTTTATATATTGTTCCTTATTTTTTCTCCCCCCATAGACTATTGCTTATTTTATAAGGTTTCTTAAAGATGTAACATCCTTGTTATTTCTGAACTTTCTGAACATCACCTCTGCCACTGTTTATGCAACTATTTTCTCTTAAGAATTTTATATTTCCTAAATTATCTTTAACTATTATCAACTTTATACTTTCAGCACAGATCTGAACACTAAATTATATATATATACATATATATCATAGTTATATTATCTTTAGTTTATGTTAAAATATCTTATCTAAAATATGTATAGAATATACTTTCTACATATGAAAACATGAGCATATCTATGTGCACAATCATATACACACACTTGTGGTCAGTTCCACATTCAGGACCTCTCTGAAATAATCATTGTGATAAATTTTCTATTTATTAATTGCTAATAAATCCCCTATATTAATATGTGATACAATTTTTATGACTCAAAATATTTCATCCTTACTTATACCTCTGATTTATACTATCATCATAATTCCCTAATTTATTATAAAGGCCCCATACTAATTTTTTCTCTCTGTAAATAATAGCCAGAATTTGTTTTTTCAAAACAGTAATTTATGAGCAAATAAAGAAATGATGAATTTTGTTACTTCTGTGGCTTTTAGTTGTAAAATCAAAGTGATTTCACATATACTACGTTTGTCAATCCTTGGTCATATATGCAGCTGCATCCCATCATATCAATTTCTGGTACTTCATTTATTTAACATCACTTAGAATGTCTTCTTTGCTTATTGTATGTTTTCATCCTTTCTAAAAACTTATATTTTGTACTCATTCATTTCAAAAAATTCATGTTTACTCATATTCATTTCTAATACAAGTTACCTGCTCTAATCACCAATCCTATTTTCCTGGTAAAGTTACCATTATATAAACACTTGGATATTCTATTTTGGTTACTTTGTTAAATTTTAATTATTAAAATATATTGCTGTGTTTTTTAACAACTGATATATAATTACACTAGAATCTAGTCATGTTTTTAGTTTTGCTCATGTATACACTTACTATAGACTGGAAATCTATAGCTAACAAACCAATATCCATAAATTAAGTACTAAAAATATAAGTGAACAGTGAATAAATAAAAAAGCCCATGAATTATAGTAGACAAGAGGATTTTTAAATCATTTTAAGCTGATGCAAAATTAAAATTTTAACACCTATTTACTATTTCTTGATAATGGAAAATAAAATTATTTTTTCTACAAGTCTACTTTATTACCAAAATCCTTAGAAAATTACCAAATATATATGCTGATATTTTCTTAAAAATTATTTTCTTAGGGGCTGGAGTGATGGCGCAGTGGTAGGGCGATTGCCTTGCATGCCACTGACCTAGACAGACTTTGGTCCTATCCCCCGATGTCCCAGATGGTTCCTGAGCCAGCAATTTCTGAGCGCATAGCCCTGAATAATCCCTGAGCATCACTGGGTGTGGCCCCAAAACAAAAATTAAAACAAAAGAAAATTATTTTTCTACTATAAACCTATATTTCAGTTTTTTGTATCCCTCCATTTTATTTTAAGAATATTTGTCTTGGGCCCGGAGAGATAGCACAGCAGTGTTTGCCTTGCAAGCAGCAGATCCAGGACCAAAGGTGGTTGGTTCGAATCCCGGTGTCCCATATGGTCCCCCGTGCCTGCCAGGAGCTATTTCTGAGCAGACAGCCAGAAGTAACCCCTGAGCACCGCCGGGTGTGGCCCCCCCCCAAAAAAAAGAATATTTGTCTTGAAATATATTATTTATTTCACTAAAATTATCTATAAAGTACAATTGAGGGGTCAAGACATAGTATGGCTGTAGGGTGCTAGGAGCAGGAAGTATGTATCCAAACCATGTGGCATCACTGTCAATATGTATAGTTTAATAACCATGGCCAGGACTAATCCATGAACACAGAGTTAGGTGTAAGCCCTGGGCATTGCCAGGTATGATTCCAAAACAAGAGACAGCAAAATGCCAACTTGAACAGAATTATTTTAATTAATAAAATCACTGCAATATTCATTTTCTCATATTTACCTGTAAAAATGCTTTTCATACATTATTCATTTTACTTAATTACATATAATAATACATATTTTCTTGATTATCACCATTTGGTTTGTCACCAACTCTACCAACTATATCTATAGAATATTATAATTAAGTTTTTTAAAATAATTATAACAATCAGTTACCAGTTAATTAAGTTTTTCTTTTAGAAAATAATATTGTTTATATTTAAAAAGAAAAGCAGTTTTTCTAGAGGATGGACATAAACCAGTTTTTATTCCTTTATTTTAATTTTAAAAATAATCAAATGAAGTTCTACTTTAAATTTAGAATTACTAGTATTTGAATTGATTGCTTATTCATAGGAAATTATAGAAAGTACATTATCTTTATCTCAACTATTCCTTACCTGGGCTTTTAGGTGAAAACTTTACTTGACTCCTCCTTATGCAAATTTTCTTATTTCTAATTGTTCCAGATAAAATTATTACATGAATTTATGACAACAGTTTAATTTTATTTTAAAGATAGTCAATAGTAGTTACTGAATAGTTATTCAGCACATAAAAAACTAATAAAAACTTGAAAATAGCCCATTCTCAAAGCAAATAACCAATCTATGTTGAATAGCTGATCGGGGCAATAAAAGACTAGGTTATGTGTGGGCAAACCATGCACTATATTGGAAATTTGGTCTACATGGAGTCTCAAGAGTGATGTTCATTTTCAGTTCTTGAACACGGGGTTGCCTAAATGGGAAAGATAATTTTATAATCACAGTATGCAACTGAAAGCTATAAACACTAGTCATTCTTGAATGGAACTTAGATGGCTCAGTAAACTTGTGACAGGAAACCATTGGGACAAACTTAAAAATATACAAACCAACACCCAGTATCTAGGCAAAATCTGTGAGTGGGAAATACATTTGCCACACAGATCAGCAGAACACAAACATACCTCTCTTAGTCTCATTTCAACACACACAATGAGTAAGTAGAGAACTTAATCTGCACTAATTGATAAAAAGAAAGTGCCTCAGAAGGACTCATGACCAAAGCATACAAAGCTCTATAAACTATTTGAAGTCTTTAGGTTAGCATGACTATGCTCACTGAATTGGGGGGGAAAAGCAATATGAGGTGACTCAAATAAGAAAAAAAAGTATAAAAAATTTTATTTTATATATATATTATTTAAACACCTTGATTACATACATAATTGTGTTTGGATTTCAGTCATGTAAAGAACACCACCCATCACCAATGGAACATTCCCATCACCAATGTCCCAAATCTCCCTCTTCCCCACCCAACCCCCACCTGTACTCTAGACAGGCTTTCTATTTCGCTCATACATTCTCATTATTAGGATAGTTCAAAATGTAGTTATTTCTCTAACTAAACTCATCCCTGTTTGTGGTGAGCTTCATGATGTTGTTTTGTACTCACTACCAATTGCTTTTATATAGTAGTCTTATCATATTTTATTTGGTGTTGTCTATTGAGATTTCAGAAAATGAATCCCATTTGAGACTATACCAGAAAAAATAGAGAAGGCTATAATTATGGAAATTAAATATTTGGCTAACAGATGTTAAATATTAATTTTAAATCCCTAAAATATGATGGGATCTTTAAGCATAGATTCAATGCATTTTTTGCAATGGCAATTAAACATGTAAATTAGAATGCCCTAAAGAAGATTAACTAACATAATTAACTAGTTCTGCCAGGTCATGGAAATCATCTAAAATTCATTTTTTTCCCTTTTTAAAAGTATGACATCTTTCTAAAACAGAATTTTGTTTTTATGATTAGTAACTGACCTGTCATGTATTCAATTATTTAAGAGACTGGGTTGAATGCAATATCATTTTTGCAATCCTCGACCTTAATATATTCCATTTATAATTTATATTTCATGTCCATGTGTCAATTTTGAACATTCTTTCCAATTATCAGTTTAATTCTTTCTTCCAAAACTTCTGTCATCTTTATTAGTGGTGACAGCACTTAGCATTTTTTTCACCTAGCTTTGATATAGTACCTAGTATTTGATGATTAGGTAAGTTTTAGATGACATGATTATCTAATAAGAACATAGAGTAGTAAAACACATCAGAAATTATTCAATAAATCATAATTATTTTAATCAGCTACTCATTTAACATGCTAGAAAAATAGTACATAGTGATACTGATTTAAAAATATACACAAAATCTACTAATTAACTTCATGCACACATATGAATTACTGATTCAAAGACCCATAGAAAAGAGATACTTGAGAGATTGGAAAAGTACATTCACTGAAAAAATCCAGGTGAAAATCCAAAGTTTATACACAATACTATAGAATAATTTATACTGTTGTAAATCATAGATTAGTAATCATAATTTTATATTATAATTTTTCACCGTATGGTGAATGAACCTGTTTATTCTAGTTCACATTAATTCCCCAATGCCAAGAATTAATTATAATAGAAAGCTTTAAAATCTTTCATTCGAGTCCTTCATAAGTAATGCTCAGAGGGACTGTGGGCTTCCTGTTGGTCAACTTGTCATAAGATTTGGGGCTTACAATTGCAGTGAGGCTCATACCGCTTGTGCTAGGAAACCAACCATACTCCAGAGTTACACACTGTTGTGATTGAAGTGTGAGCCACTCAGTGCCAGAGACCAAATTTGATGTTTCATACATGCATGGCATGAACTTGAGCTTTTGTGAATACATCCTCAGTTTTTAAAGAATAAAAATATTTATTTTATAATGGTCAAAGTCTACAGGTTTCAGAGCTCAGCATAGTACCGAGGGTGCTCAGGGCAGGCATGTGATATAAAAGACAAAGTCAGGTCCTGAAACAAGTTACACAAGTTAGGGATTAGCTCTACCACCAGAGTTTATCTCCTTAGATCCAGTGTTGCCATTTCCCCTAGTAGTTAAACAATTCTCTAAATCAATATGCTGTAGGCTGAGTATAAATCAATATCAACTGTTAAGAACAATAAAAAATGGTATCCAGTACATATTTGCTAGCAGGCCAAAATGACTTCTGGATAAATGTTTCTCTTTATAAAACAATAATAAAATACCATATTAAATAAATATTAATATAAAGTAATTCTTATAGACACTATATGATGTAAATAAAATGATTTACATAACTGTTTTAATGCTTACAAATTTTTAGGATATAGATAACTTATTACTCAAAGCTTTCTATTAAATTTTCCTTTTGAGCAGTTCTCTAAATAATTGGAAGGTATGATGAATGTAACTTTTCACAACCTGTTCACAGATCTAAATATCTGCAACAGTTATTTGTGAAAGAAAATTACTTCTTTGGAAAGAGTTCACATTATTCTTATGTGGAGATTTTCGTCTTAGGCCATTAACAAACTTTGATGCGTGATACAAATATTTGCTTAAGAGTGTTTCTTATTGATCAGAAACTGTAACATGAGCCTCTTTTTGTTTTTGTGGCTTTTGTTAAACATTCTATAAAGGCAGTCTATTGTAAAGGTTTCATATTTTATTTTCAGCATTTATGCAAGCTTCACAATGTTCATTTTATAATATGACTAGATAGTTGTAAATAAAATTCATTGAAGTGAATACAATCTAATAATAGCAATGCAGGGCTACTAGGTTATAGCAGCAATAAGATTCATTGGAAGTAAATGATAGAAATGCATTTTTCTTTTGAATTATTAATAATCCAAACATCTGGAATATCGTAAGATCAGACCATGGGTACAGACCCCTTATCTAATTTCATGAATTAGCCCCCATTTACTCCTTCATGCAAGTATTAATGTACTTTTGGAAAACTAATGCAAAGCTTAATTCATCCTGACAGAATAGTTAATAGTGCATTCTGGTGACACAAGTGTTCAAATGGCTATAGTGCTCAGTGAAACAGAGCCTAATTATCATATTAAAACATTGTAGAAGACTGGATTTATGTATCAGTGGGAGATATAAAAATAAGGTAAAAGGAAATATTTGAAGGAAGGTTACAATAGGAGTAGTTTAACTGTCACTATAAAAAAAAATGTGCTTGGGACACACTTTTTCAGAAATAAAGTGGTTTCCAAAAAGACTATCAGTGTGCAGTGCCACAAGCTATATGAGTAGGTGTTTTTTTTCTTCTCGCAACTGCTCCAGCAATACTTTTTCTTGTTCTTTGTGATGTGTGCCAGTCTTTCTAGTGTGAGATGGTATCTCATTGCATTTTGATTTGCATCTGCCTGATTAATGATGTGGAGCACTTATTCATGTGCCCTTTGGTCATTTAAATTTCTTCTTTGTAGAAATATATGTACATTTCTTCTTATTTTAAAGTGTGGATAGATATTTATTTCCTGACAACCTCTACTACTAGTGCCTTGCATATTTTGGACATTACCCCTTTAACAAATCGGTATTGGGAGAATTGTTTCTCTCATTCCATAGGCAGTCCTTGTATCATAGTCACCATTTCCTTTGGGGTGCAAAAATCTTCCATTTTTAATGGAATCCCATTTGTTTATCTTTTCTTTTCCTGCTTGTACAGTGGTGCCTGAATCTTGAAGATGCCTTTAGATTCAATATTATGGAGTATTCTGCATATATTTTCCTTCATGTATGTTATGGTTTCAGGTCTGATATCAAGAAATTTAATTATTTTTAATTTGACTTTTGTGCAAACTGTTAAAAAGAGGTCTCAATTCAGTTTTTTGGATATAGTTGACCAGTTTTCTCAACACCATTTGTTGAAGAGGCTTTTCTAATCTACTTTGCATTTATTACCCCTTTGTTATAGATTAATCAATAATTTACTTAAGGGTCAGTTTCAGAATATTGTAAGTCTACTCCACGGATATGAGGATCTGTCTTTATACTAATACCATGCTGTTTTAATGACTACCATATTGTATATACTTTAAATTTGGGAAAAATATACTTTCCATCTTCATTTCCAAAATATTTTTGAGCTACAGAGGCTTATTATTCCCTATGAATTTTAGGAGTATTTTATCTATTTCTTTGAAAAACATCATTTCTATCACTAAAATGATTATTTTATAGGGATAGCTTTATTTCTCAATGAAACTAGAAACTGAGCTTCCATATGATGCGTACATTTACTCCTAGTAATATATCCTAGGAGCCCCAAACACAGTGAAAAAAGCTCACTGCATTCCTATGTTCAGCATAGTACTATTCAAAAGAGCCACATGCAAAGCAAACGCCCTATCACTGCACTATCACTCAGGCCCCCCAAAATGTCCATATTTTTATGGATAATATGTCTTAAAAGTTTATTTCAGATACAAGTTTTTAGATATAGGTGTAAACTGCAATATTTAATAAAATTAAATATTAGTAATTTATGTAAATGCTCTTGAAAGTAACACTAGATGAAGGGCAGGTCAAATATTAATTTAGCAAATTACTACAGGTTATTATGCTATTAAAACCTTTTTTAGGGGCCAGAGCAATAGCACAATGATAGGGTGTTTACCTTGCACTTGGCTAACCTAGGACAGTTGAGGGTTTGATTCCTGCCATCCCATAGAGTCCTCAAACCTGCTATGTGCGGGTCCCAAACAAATAAACAAACAAGCAAAAAGAAATGTTTTATTATATGTGAAATATTTTGCTTATATATATATATATATATATATATATATATATATATATATAGAGAGAGAGAGAGAGAGAGAGAGAGAGAGAACCTGTAATAGATTTAAAAGCAACCAAACTGGGTTCGATCCATTGTATATAATCTCTGAGTACTGAACCTTAAAAATCAGTTTGGAAATTTGGATATTTTAGAGTACTAAAAGCCACATAAATTGTTTAATGGAATATGCATCTTGCATATGCATAGACCTGGTAGATACTTGAAAAAATAATTTCACATAAGTTTCATCAAGTAGATTTAGTCCAGCACTATCATAAAAGGAGATGCTTCTTGCAAAATTATATTTTTGTGCGATATTTATGGCAAAGATATTTCTCAGTACTCACAGTTGAAAGCTTTAATATTTACAAAAGTTCTACATATGTATAGTGAGTAATATTCATGGAGATCCAATTATATGCTTTACAGAATCATCCAAGCAAATTTGGGAATTAAAATATTAAAAGTGACATAAATTATTTTGTTAATACTTTTTAATATTCTCTAAAGTTAAAAAGTCTTTGATTGTCGGGGCCAAATAATGACTCAAGAGATAGGGCATTTTTCCTTGCACATGCTGACTTAGGATGGACCCCAGTGTCCCATATTGTCCCCCAAGCCAGGAGCAATTTCTGAGCACAGAGCCAGGAGTAATCCCTGAGAGTCACTGGTGTGACCCAAGTATTAAAAGAAAAAAGAAAAAAAAATTCATTGATGGCAACTGAAAACTTTTATCTAATTAAAGTTACATCATGAGATTATATTAACCAAATGAATTAATTACTCATCAGTTATGTGTGGAATTTTTAGATTTACTGAGAAACTATTAGAAACTTGAATTAATGTTTGAAAACAAAACCTTTTTATTTATTAGTTTATTGGGGCCACACCCATGACACTCCTGGCACTGTGCTAAGAAATCACTCCTGGCTTAGGGGATCAAATGGGACATTGGGGGATCAATCCATGGTCTTTCCTAGGTTCGTGAATGCAAGGCAAATGCCCTACCACTTGTGCCATTCTAATCAAATGCCTCTGAAAATGCAAAAGTAAAAGCTACTGAACAATACATTATTTGATTCAACTGGCATCATTCTAATTAGTAAGAGAGGACACAAAAATGGAAAATCAATAATCCCTATCTCTAATAAATCTATTTTTTAAATTCTTGACAAATAAAATTCTAGGTCAAAGGTTAATAGGCAGTAGTACAGGAGGGTAGGTACCTACAACTGCAAAAAAAAAGAGTGGATGATGAGATTTAAACAGTCAGCTGTGGTAAGCAAGGAGAGAGTAGGGTGCTTAAGTAAAAAGAATAAGATTTTTTTCTGCAGAGTAAAGATAGGGTCTTAGCTGAGTCTGATTATTATATATTATTATTTGACACTTTAGGTCATTCTGTTAATAAATAAATATATACATAAAACTTGAAAGAATTACAGACTAAAATCTTATAACTGCCCATTTAATGTTCACTTATAATTGAAAAATACTGTGTTGTGGTGATTATTTATTGGTTAAACAGGTCTATTTTTCCTCTTCACATTTTTGGTGATTAGTTCCTACTGTTTTAATAAGCTTTTGCTACTTAAAGAAAAGCACTTTCTTAATTCATTCAGTTGCCCATTTTTAGCTTTTGATTGGTACTGGTGAAATTAAGATGATTAATAATACAAGAATATTGAATTCACAAAATTCTTTCTAGCAACGTTGGGGAAAACCATATATTAATATATAAAGATATTGCCTAAAAATTCTTACATACATTTCAAGGATCATAGCTCCACACTTAATTATTTTATCAATTTATTTTTAATTTTAATATTATTTGGTTTTAAGGTCACAATTACTAGTGCTTAGGGCTTACTCATGACTTTCACTCAGATCACTCTTGGAGGGTATGGGGGTCCATAAGGAATACCACGGATCTAACCCTAGTAGACTGCTCGTAGAACAAGCACAGTAAAGGCTGTATTATCTCTGTGGCCCTCTTATAGAGATGTATTTTTAAAAGAGAGCATGTATTTCATTTTAATTGTCTTGTGATTTTCCTTTCCAAAGAGTTTTAAAGCATAACAAGTCAGATGTAGAAGAGTTTATTTTATCATCACCATTTAAATTAGCAAATACATCTTTTACTTTATTCAAAAAATATATATCAGTTTAATGCCACATTGTTTCAACTTAGAATTGTATAAGGATGTAATTTTCTTAATCTCCATTCAGTACTTGAAATATTAATTTTATAAATATTTTTATCTTAAATTCTATTTGTTTTCCACCTATATATTTTAACACTTGCTCTTGATTTAATAATATCTTGTGAACTTTGTCAGGAAATCTTAATAGCCTTTAGTTATATGACTTCTAAAGTTTAGATTATGAGGTACAAAACTAACACTATTTTAATTAAAAATAAAATTCAATTCTACAGCATATTAATATAGTAAAATTATAATTGTCAAACTATTTGTATATGTTAAATAATGATTTGGCTATTACTTGCTGCAGATTTTCTTTACTAGCTATAGGGGATTGCTGTTGGCCAATAATTTAAAAGCATTTAGTAAGCCATCTCTTTGATGGCTTACTATATATATATAATATATATATATAAACATTTTAAAGTATTTAAAATATTTTAATGTATATTAATTTCTCAAATATTTTCTATGTGACCAGAATTTCTTTTGTACCATAAGACACACTCCCCCCAAATGTGTGTCTTTTTTTAATAGTATCTTTATTTAAACACAATGATTACAAACATGACTATAATTGGGTTTTAGTCTCAAAAAGAACACCCCCTTTATCAGTGCAACATTCCCACCACCAGTGCCCCCAATCTCCCACCTTCCACATCCGCTGCATGTATTTGAGACAAACATTCTACTTCTCTCACTCATTAACATTGTCAGCGTAGTTGTTAGTATATTATTTTTCTATCTGCAATCACCCATCTATAAGATGAGCTTCATATTGTGAGCCTGTCCTTCTGGCCCTCCTGTCTAGGCATTATTACAATGTCTTTTATTTTTCCTAAAACCCATAGATATGTGAAACTATTCTGTACCTTTCTTTCTTGACTTATTTCACTCACCATAATAGTTTTCATGTCCATCCAGATATAGGAAAATTTTATATCCTAATATTCAAACATATACAATTTAAAACTTTGCTAAAGTGCAATTGCATATTGCCAGGAATTAGTTGATAATTGAAGTTATAACACCTGAATTCCAGTGGAATATTAAAAAATGGCTTACCAAAGGAAAAGTTTGAAGGTGAGGAATAAACTAATTAAATGTAATTATAAGAGCAATACAAAAATATATCCTTATTACACTAGTAAGACCAAATTAGTAAAATTGTGATATTTTTAAAACTTGCATTGAAAATTAGTAATAAGTCACTTTAAAAGTAGGTTTAATATGTTTATTTATTAAAAACTTTGAAAATTTACATTTGTAATCTAACATAATCCTACTCCAGAACTGGCATTGTAACAAATACTGGGGAACATGACTATGTTTTAAATATAATTCTAACTCTGAGTGATCTCTGGTATTGAACATCCCATGTTACCTTTCAAAAAGAAGGAAGTTTTGTGCATTTTCACGAAATGACATGTCACAAAGGAGTCAAAGAATTGTAATTCTCTGAAACATGAAAGTGACTTTTGTAAAACATATGGCAAAATAGGGTGAATGCATACACTTACCTTGGGAAACATTTTGGCTTTTATTTTAGGACAAAGTTATATTATAACATACTTAAAATTTATAGAGGTCCAGGCAAGTAAAAATCCATATGCAGTTTGAAAGAGACATTTTATTAAAACAAGAAAAATGTGTTGATCTACAGTGTCCTGATTAGGTCATTTGTCAAATACTGTTTCTGTTTCTGATAAAACTTACAGGTCACATATATTTTTCAAATCTCAATGGGAAGTAAGTTTACTCAAATGGAACCTATCCACCTGAATTCTTGAGAGTGTTAAGATAAAGGTTGAAATATTCCATAAAATACTTTATATTATTCCTCCATAAATAACAGTGTGAAATAAAATAAATTTTCATTGAATTACACATGGATAATAATATCAATACAAATATCAATTGTTTTTATTTAGATAATATATTGCTGAATTAATTATGCAGGGCTCATACAGATATTCTAATCACAGAGCATTTGTTTCAAATTGAAAATCAGAAAGTAAGTCCATTAAGTCTGTAAAAATTGCTGCAGATTTTACTACTGCTTAGAATATGTTCATAGACAATCATAATTTGGAATGAGTAACTTATGTTTTATCATTAGTAAGTCTAAAATTCTTAACAATACTTTGAATACTTTTGGTGAGATTTAAAAAAATCAAACTAAACTAAAATGTGCATAATATTTAAATCCATACATATATTTATTCACTTGTGAAATAATTTATTTGTTTTGGGACATTACCCAGTGTTAATTAGAACTTATTCTAGGATTTGTGGTCATCATATTTGTCTTGCCTCAGTGACCTTATAAAGTGCCCACGAATCAACCAAGGTTCACTGCAACTTATGCACTGTGTTACCCAAATATTTTCATGTTTACATTTTTTTTACCTAAACTAGTACAAGTACTCCCCATGATCCATTGCTAGATATTCAAACTTGACCTTCACACATATAAGGTTAATATTCTTCCATTGACACAGATCTATGAACTTGTCAATGAGAGAGCAATATTTCTAATCAGTGACATGTGAAAAAATAAAAGCTTCACTTTATTATCTTAATAAAAATAAAGACATAAGGTACTGATAGAATAATACAACTTTTAGTTACAATAGAAAATAAGCCTATAACACATATCATCAAATATCATTTTCTCAGAACCTCTAAACTTATAAGCTAGCCAAAATTTATGGGTAAAGCTACTGGGATAAATGTACTAACAGATATAGTATCTTAATACTATAACAATATGATAAAAATAACAGTCTTTGGAAGAAACTGAACTAATTTTGCATTTCTGGTCTTTGTTTTTTTACTTATTTATTTATTTATTTTTAGTCACCATGCGATACAGTGACAAATTTGTTAGGCATCCAACATCCAACATCCATCCCTTCACCAGTGCATATTTCCCACCAATAATGTCCCAAGTTTGTCTCTTCCTCACCTCAATGGACATACACTTGATTCTTGATGGCAGATACTTGTATTCTTTCTCACAATTTCTCTTCATCTTTGCAAACATTAGGTTGCAATATGGTTAGAGAAAGAGTATCATGCATATCACTTTACCTCCTTTCAAGCACCCACTTCTTGTTGAGACTGGTCATTTCCAACTACTATTGTAACAGTGGTCCCTCCTCTGCTCTAATTACTTTTTCTTCCTCTCTGTGACAAACTTTCTATGATGGACCTGACCTCCTAGTATTAATGATTTGCTTTTTAATGTTTTGAGAATATTATATTTTACCATATATAAGGATGATCATTTCTTTCAACTCATTTTGTTCAGCATAATATTTATTCATTATTTATGCTTAATTAATTACTTCATTTTTCCTTATAGCTGTGTAGTATTCGACTGTGTAGATATACCACATTTTTTATCCACTCATCTGTTCTAGGGAAGTTGGATTTTTTCCAGATTATGGATATTGTGTCTTGAGCTGCAATGAATAGAGTGGTGCAAAAATCTTTTCTTCATTGTGTTTTTGGGTCCCTAGACTATATACCAAGGAGGGTATTACTAGGTCATATAAGAGTTCAATTTCTAATTTATTTGAAGAATATTCATATCATTTTCCCAAAAGGATGGACAAACTACATATTATTACCTATTTATTTAATCTAGAGAGAACAGTTAAACCACTATAAATCCATATATTTACATATGAATCTAAGAAATTTTACATCATTCAGAAAGCTTTTATATGAGTAAATGAGTTTCTTTATCCCTGAATCCATGCCAGAATTATGTGTATGTCTATGTGTGTATATATATGATGTTACATAATATTGTATTGCTGATCTTGTGTGTATATTCCTGATGATTAATTATTTGGAGCATTTTTCATGTGTCTTCTGGCCATCTGTATCTCCTTTGATGAAAAGTCTGTTAACCACTTCTTCTATTCTTCTATTTTTTTTTTTTTTTTGGTTTTGGGCCACACTCAGTGATGCTCAGGGTTTACTCATGGCCAGAAATTGCTCTGGTCTAGGGAGACCATATAGGACACCAGGGATCGAACCTAGGTCGGCCCTAGGTCAGCTGTATGCAAGGCATTATCACTATGGCCCCTCTCTTCCATTCTTAATGTGGTTAATGATGTTTTTTTTTTTTATTTCTTGGTAAGCTCTACTTGTTCCTTATATAACTTAGATATTAAGCCCTTATCTATGGGTATTGGAAGAATACTTTCTCATATTCATGAGCAGCCTTTGTTTTCTGGTTCATATTCTTTGATGTTTAAAAGCTTTTTAATTAATTTAGTTATATTAATTTATCCTTGATTCTATTTGTTTGGTCATAAGTGTTTAATTCTTGATGTTACCTTTAGCTTAAGTGTCATGAACAGTGCAGCTTTTTTTTCTTCTATATACTTTGTGGTTTCAGGTTTGATATCAAAGTGTTAATTCACTTTGATTTGACCTATGTGCATAGTATTTAGAAGAGGAACAGTTCATTTTTTTTACTTAGCATTTAATCATCACTTTTCAAAGAGTCTTTCTTTGCTACACTTTACAGTTTTGATCATTTAACTTAAAATTTAATTAAATACATAACATATATAATACATATTATATATAATATATGCAATACATATTTATTTATAATATAATTTATTTATATTTACAATAAATTATATACTATAATGAAATGAAAGGGAAAGTGTTTATTTTTATCTAATAAAGCCTTGTATCTGAGGAAATATGTCACACCTGAAAGGTGGGAACATCTGGTTTCCACACTTATCCAAGGCTCTACATTCAAAGATCCAATGAGATACAATGTGTAAAGATTGAAGTAGAAAAGACAAATCCTGCAATTCCACATTTTGCATTTTAATTTTTTAGCTTATCACTTTACTTCAGAGATCTATTGTTTCTAAAAGTTTTTGGTGACACCCTTAGGGCTTTCTGATTATCATATTTTCCACAAATAGTGAGAGCTTGAGATCATGCCTTCCTATCTAGATGCCCACTGTTATATTTTTCGTGCTTAATTTCCATGGCAATTACCTCCAGTACTATAGTGAATAGAAATGGCAAAAGAGAGCATTCCCAGTGTGATTTAATGTGAATGACTTGAAACTTTTCCCCTTTGAGTCTTTTGTTTGCTGAGGGCTTATAGTAAATGGCTTTGACTAAATTGAGAGAAGTTCTTTCATTTCCCATATTGTTGAGGTTTTTTTTTTTCTTTTACCATGAATGGGTGCTGTATTTTATTAAATTCTTTTTCTGCTTAAAATTTACTTCTCATTTCATTTTAATGTAACTAAGCAGAAAATATAAAAGCTTTCTGAATGATGTAAAATTTCTTAGATTCATTTGTAAATATATGGATTTATAGTGGTTTAACTGTTCTCTCTAGATTAAAGAAATAGGTAATAAGTTCTATATTAAAATTTATTTCCTGAGTCTTCACTCTTTATTTTTCTTAGCACATTTTTAAAGTGGCAGTTTACTTAAAAATAATCCATAGTCACTAATGCTAATTGAAACAGCTAATAAAATTGTAAATATAAGGCACAAAATATAATAATAAAACCTCAATATGACTGTATTGGAGAGAAACAAGCTCACCAGGGAAAGGAAGTTGACATTAATGGTGGAATTGTTTGTTTAAAACTATATTATCAACAAGTTTTTTAATCCTGATGTCTTAATAGAAAGTAAATCAGTAAACTAAAGAACATAGATGTTTAATAGGTCAAGTTTGATCAAATGACTCATTTATATATTATTAAACACATATTACTATCTTAATATAGTTTTAATTTAACATTAATTTTAGAGAAATATCTACAAGGACAGCTACATTTTTCATTCTCATAGTGGGCTCTGAAGATGCTGAATGGAGAAAAATAGACAATGCCAATAGGGAAATCATATATTTTTTATTTCTAATTTTTTATTTAAAGAAGAAAATACATTAGAATATCAAGGTCATTGTTTTCCAAACTATTAATCAGTATAAAACTGATCAGTTAGCTTGTAGCACAGATAGCACAGTGGTTAGGCATTTGCCTTGCATGCAGCCAACCTGGAATGGACCCCGGTCCTATTCCTGGCATCCCATATGGTCTCCAGAGCCTGCCCAGGGCGAGTCCTGAGTGCAATGCCAGGAATAACTCCTGAGTGCCACCAGTTGTGGCCCCCAAAACAAGCAAAAACAAACAAATAACTGATCAGTTAAGTAAAGTTTTTGAAATAAAACATTTCTATGGGCTAGAAAGATAGCTAATTTAGGGGTCAATGCCCTGAACACATTGTGATTTTCTGCACTGAATTTGGTCCTCTGAACACTTCTAGTAGTGATTGATAAGCACAGAGAAATGAATAAGCCCTGATCCTTATTGGTGAGGTCAACACTCAAAATCTTAAAATAAAAATATTTATGTTATGGTACCTTTATTTAATAGCATATTGTTGTCAATAAAAAGTAATAAAAAAGAGTTAACTTAATCTACCAAGTGAAGTCTCAGTAGGGTGAGATGAGAATAATTTCATCTCCTTTGTTAAATTTGGGAACAGCATAGTTTGACTTCAGGGCTAAAACTAAAATAAGACTCTGGAGAAATGATACCGTGGGTAGGGTGATTTTGTTGTCTGTGGCAGACCCAGGTTTGATTGGTGAACTCCTCGTGATACCCCTAAGTACTGCTAAGAATAAAATCTGAGTCTAAATCAGGAATTAACCCTTCAGCATTGCCAGGTGTGACCAACCCCCAAACAATAACAAAAAAACTCTAGAATATATAATAAATATTTACATCTTTAAATAAACTTCTTTTTACAAAAAAAAATTTAACAGACTAAAAGTACCCATTTTAGTAATAAAAACTGTTAAAGATTACAAATGTATTCATATATGATACATTTAAGAAGCCACTGCTCATGTAAGATATTTTATACCAATATACTGAATTAAATATACATACATGAGGTAATAAAAATACAATACTCTGTCATTTAGAATGGAACTGAAATAAAATTCTTGCCAGGTACCTTTGTTTTCCCTGAGGATAAATTCATACATCAATATGTCATGATATTTATATTGCAATTTTACCTAGACTTTTTGCAATGCAAGGCTTTTACATGATACCAATCCATCAAGATTCGATATCATTATGTTATGTCAGCTTAAAGTCCCTGAACATGATTCTAAAACTATGTACTCCTTCTGAGTAGTAATACAAAACAGAGAATGGCCCCAATAGCAGGAGATGCATTAATTGATATTGAAAAAGGTAGCAAGTTTTTCCTTATCGGTATAAAGAAATAACAATAAATAAAATTGTATATATGAGTTGTTCTGTCTCATTGGATAAAATAATATATCTAGTAAATTAAAAATAAGTCCTTTTAATTTTTATTCATTTAAGTCATGTTTTCAGTAGTATTAAATGTAAGGCTTTATGTACAAATATTGATAACCTTTGCCAGTATCAAAGTGCCTAGGAATCATAACTGCTCTCCTTTTCTCATTTCTAGTCCATTCTTTCTGTGAATTATAATTTTTATAACTGCTACTAATATATCTCACCCATGACATCACAAACATTAATAATAATATAGATTTTCCCTGTTATAAGAGAAACATTTATGTATTAGATTATATAAACTTAAATACATGAAAATAAAAATAATGACAGGAGAAGGAGAAATAGTAGAGTGAGCAGTATACTTATCTTGCATGTTATCTATGTGCAGTTTGAAGTTCAATATTGAATATATTATCTCCCAACCTCTGCCATGAATCAGTGATTGCTAAGTACAAAGCCAAATCAAGTCCTGAGCAGAACAAGGTATCACACACACACACACACACACACACACACACACACACACACACACACACACACACCAGAAGACTCATTTGGTTGCCTTAAATTTTAAATGAGTATTTTAATATCTTTGAGAAATTCACGTTACTCTAGTTTCCATCACTGTTCACTCAAATGTAGACAAATAACATGAAAGAGAGGAAGAATGAAGAAGCATGGACTATATGAGTATGTTATCTTTAGGCAATTTAAATTAACTTATTTTGGAAACTATGAAAATGCTGAAAAATATTTCTGTTTATATCTATGTATGGTTCTAATTATGTCAATAATCAACAAATTAGAATTAACATATAATAAAACAATAATGTTGAATTTTTGACTATAATTTTTTTCTTTTTTTCTTTATTTAAACATCTTGATTACATATATGATTGTGATTAGGTTTCAGTCATGTAAAGAATACTCCCTTCACCACTACAACATTCCCACCACCAAAGACCCAAATCTCCCTCCATCCCACCCCACCCCCACCTGTACTCCAGATAGGCTTTCCAGTTCCCTCATTCATTCACATGATTATGGTAGACTATTCTGTGTGTGTCTCTCTCTCCCCCTCTGACTTATTTTACTCAGCATGATAGATTCCATGTATATCCATGTACAGGAAAATTTTATGACTTCATCTCTCATGATGGCTGCATAATATTCCATTGCGTATATGTACCACTGTTTCTTTAGCCATTCGTCTGTTGATGGGCATCTTGGTTGTTTCCAGAGCCTGGCTATTGTGAATAGTGCTGCAATAAATATAGGTGTGAGGAAGGGGTTTTTGTGTTGTATTCTTGTGTTCTTAGGGTATATCCCTAGGAGTGGAATAGCTTGGTCGAATGGGAGCTCAATTTCCAGATTTTGGAGGAATCTCCATATTGCTTTCCATTGAGGTTGGACTAGATGGCATTCCCACCAGCAGTGGATTAGAGTTCCTTTCTCTCCACATCCCCGCCAGCACTGATTGTTCTCATTCTTTGTGATGTATGCCAATCTCTGTGGTGTGAGATGGTATCTCACCATTGTTTTGATTTGCATCTCCCTGATGATTATTGATGAGGAGCATTTTTTATGTGCCTTTTGGCCATTTGTATTTTTTTTTTATCAAAGCATCTGTTCATTTCTTCTCCCCATTTTTTGATGGGATTAGATGTTTTTTTTCTTGTAAAGTTCTGTCAGTGCCCTGCATATTTTGGATATTAGCCTCTTATCTGAAGGGTGTTGGGTGAATAGTTTCTCTCACTTGGTGGGTGGCTCTTGTATCCTGGGCACTATTTCTTACATGCAACAACTTGCAACAACTAAATGCTATGTGAAAGGCTTAGACAACATATTCTATTAGGACATTCAGATCACAAGTAAATCAAATGGGAAATTTTCTTCCATGCTCCCTCTTCCTTGCATCCAACTGGAAAAAAAATTATTGGTGTCTTGAAACTGACCTTTACTTTTCAGGTGAGTGCTGGAGTTATTATAAATTCCATTTGTAATATTCAAGCTGCTGCAGAAATTTTATGGATTTTGGATATGAATATAATTTACTATCCAGAGAGTATTATCTTTAATTTAGTGAACAATCTAGCCTCTATTTTATATCTTGACAGAGCTATATAATAAACTCTTTATTTAAAATTAAATATCCAGTTGTGGTTTTCTCTTCAAATTTAAAATATTGGTTCAAAGGTTAATGTTTTATATTTATAGAATTATAGTAGTTATTTAAATAAATCTATTTAATAAATCTATTTAAATGGAAACTTTAGTAGATGAATATCTTTGCTGAAGTTCTATTAATTGTACACTGAACTACATTTATTTTCTCTGCTATTTTTAATCTAATATCAATAAAAAATCTCAAGTAGATGTTCATATCTAGGAATATATTGAAAGTCATAAATTTTCTGGACACTATAGATCACTGTGCAACATTTTGCTATCTTCCAATTCCTCCTTTTAAACAGTGTATTGATACAGTAGATCATATTTTACACCATCATAGCACTATAACAGTGCAGATAAATTAACATCACTGAGATACAATTATCAACTTGATTTGGTGCACACATACACATATTTTTGTCTGTAAATTTAAGCCAATAAGTAAAAAAACAAACAATTGAAATACCAACAGATGATTAAATCTTTGATGACTTTATTTATCTATTATTTTGTTTTTGTTTTTGGGGACCACACCTGGTGGCGCTCAGGGGTTACTTCTGGCTCTGCCCTCTGAAATCGTTCCTGGCAGGCTTGGTGGACCATAGAGGATGCCAGGAATCAAACCTGGGTCTGTCCCAGGTCAGCCACATGTAAGGCAAATGCTCTACCACTGTGCTCTCATTCCTGCCCCTTGTTGATTTTTTAAATAGAAACATATACTGAAAAGTGGAAAATAAAGAAAAAAAAAAAACTCCAGCCAGAGTAGAACTTAGTATAGTGCTAATTTGTTGGTAAATGTAAAGATACAAATACTTATATCTTATAAATTTTTTTAACCATAAATGCCTTTTGTGAAATAAGAGAGAGAATAGATTTTCAATTAAAGTTAAAATAAAATGACACTGGAAAATATTGACAAGTTTAGATAATGTCCACTTTCAAAATAAATTTGACAGATGTAAAAACTTTTTTATCCCAATAATTTAGAATGAAATGGTAGGGAATAATAATATATCTACTTATTCTGAAATATTTATTGCAAACTCTTACAGATTTGTATAAGATTATTTAGTCTCTTAAGCACTTAGTAATGTAAATATAAAACCTCTGATATTGAAGAGATAGTGGAGAGAAAACATTGACTTTGCATGCATTAACCCAGATTTTATCCCTGAAAACTCATATGCTCCCAAGAACACTGTAAGTTGTGGTACTGAAGAGCAGAGTCGAGAGTATGCTCGGAACATTGCTGGGTGCCCCTAAATAAATAAATAAATAAATAAATAAATAAATAAATAAATAAATAAATAAACAACTTTGATACTTCAGCATAATACTTAACACCATCCATGTATAATAAAATAGAACATTGATGCTTCAAATAAAATTCTTTAGTATTTGTTCATTATTTCAGCAAAGGCAGTGAAAAGTAGCAGATATTTAATTACTGATTTCTTAAGTTTGAGAGCAATATTTTTTCTTTTAAAATGTAAAGGCACGAAATTTACTATTGCAGTAGGAATAAAGTAAAGAGTAAGGAGCTTGCCTTGAATGTAAACCAGGCAATCTCCTGATATTACAAGCACCACCAGGGTTGGACCTACCTCTTTCAAGTAAATTTGAACTTTGGTCAAAATAAAATTGACATTCTAGGCATTTTGTTAGATTATTACATTTAACAAATAATTTTTATAAAGCAAATGACCTTCTTCTTTTAAAGTTTATTCTCATTCTGGTAAGGCTATCAGCTACTAAGATGATTGAATTTTTAAAATAATAAAGTTTATTTAAAATAAATTTTAAGGAGATGCTTAAGAAGTATTTGGGCATGGTAGAGAGATAATGTACAATGTATAGCTTTGCACCCACAAGAACCTGTTAAATCATGGGGCTCCATTTGGTACTTTGAGTACTGCCAAGTATATTAACCTGACAGAACCAGTAATACACCCGAATGTACCATGCGTGTGCCACTGAAAATTTTCCCCCGTATTCAAGAAATGCTTTCAGGAAATCCGAGTCCTAAAACTATTAGACATTTTTTCTTATGTAATGAGTAACTTTATTTTTCAAGAAATAATTTCTAAGTAACTTTAAATCTATCCTTCTAAGTAAGTTCACATTAAATAAGAAACATGTTTTTGTCCGTAATGAACAACAATCACAAATATCTACACAACTATTCACTTTAGCAAAAAAAAAAAAGTATTATATTTACATAATTTAAGGTCTCCAATAAACATAACTTCTGAATTCACTTAAGAAATATGAAGTGGGCCAGAGAGATAGCATGGAGGTAAGGCATTTGCCTAGCATATAGAAGGATGGTGGTTCAAATCCTGGCATCCCATATGTCCCCTGTGCTTGCCAGGGGCGATTTCTGAGCATAGAGCCAGGAGTAACCCCTGAGCTGCCCGGTGTGACCCAACCCCACCCCACCAAAAAAAAAAGAATATGAAGTTACTTTTAGTTACTGTGTTTCTTTTTTGTTTGTTTGTTTGGATTTTTTTTGTTTGTTTGTTTTTTGGTTTTTGGGTCACCCGGCAGCGCTCACGCTGGCTCTACGCTCAGAAATCGCTCCTGGCAGGCTCCAGGGACCACATGGAATGTTGGGGTTCGATCCACCATCCTTCTACATGTAAGGCAAACGCCTTACCTCCATGCTATCTCTCCAGTTACTCTGTTTCAAAAGGCATCATTAGATTCTGAGAAAATAGCCACCAAATTATTAAAGTATCATTATTTAATATGTAAAGATCAAAATCTTCCTGGGGGATCCTATTCAAAGTTTTCTTTTAAAGCATCAACATATACAGTAATGATCAGTTGAATACAAGCAAGTTCCTTAATGATTTTACTATCTTTCTAAATCTAATATAATAGCTATTAACCTTAGTTGCTTAATAATCAACAATATAATCTTCCAAACCAAAAAAAATAATCAACATAATTATTACTTGGTTACTCAAACCAAAGATCTGCCACACATCTTAGCAGACTGATATAAACATACATCTGAATTCATTTTTTATTCTTTTCCTTCCTTCCTTCCTTCCTTCCTTCCTTCCTTCCTTCCTTCCTTCCTTCCTTCCTTCCTTCCTCCTTCCTTCCTTCCTTCCCTTCCTTCCTTCCTTCCTTCTTCCTTCCCTCCTTTCCTTCCTTCCTTCCTTCCTTCCTTCCTTCCTTCCTTCCTTCCTTCCTTCCTTCTTCCTTCCTTCCTTCCTTCCTTCTTCCTTCTTCTTCCTTCCTTCTTCTTTCTTTCTTTCTTTTCTTTCTTTCTTTCTTTCTTTCTTTCTTTCTTTCTTTCTTTCTTTCTTTCTTTCTTTCTTTCTTTCTTTCTTTCTTTCTTTCTTTCTTTTCTTTCTCTTTCTGGAATGCGGGGAGAGGTGGCATCCCTGGTTCTAATGGTTTACTCTTATTCTGTGTTCAAAGTTCAACCCTAGTGGCATTCAGAGGATCACTTGCAACGCTGAGTACTAAATATGGGCCAAACATATACCAAGCAATAGCTTTAACCCATATAATTTCTTTTTAATTTTTTTAAAATAATTTCTTTTTAAAATTTTGCTTGAAAAATAAAAAGCTCCTATTCTATCGCAGTGTACTATATTACATAATATTTTTATCCCATTCATTGAAATAAAAGTTTTGTGAATTTATATATAATGCACTTTTCTAGACTTTAAACAACTGCAGAAAACATAAGTAAAGAAGAAATTTGTGTGTTTAAATAGCATATTTATAAATACAAAGGAAAATAGAAATGATAAGCAGCGACTCTGACTAGAACATTGTATGTATGGCATGTTAATAATATACTTGATTTATGCTCTGAACATATTGATATAAAATTACTTTCTGAAAGAAAATAGAAATTATAGAATTTAAGGAAATGAATTATAAAATTATTTTAAAACATACTTTAATATTTGGAGATTTTAAACTTAGATTACAAAGCTTAAGTTTATAATTTTTAATCATTTTTTAAAAATTGGGTAAGTTATCCTACAAAGACAAAAGTTTATCTTTGCAATGATACTTGATCATCTTCACCACCAGAATATCTACAATTTGTTTTTCTCCATTTTTGCAGCCTAGTTTCTGTGTTTTATAGGTAGTATCTGTGTATTTGTTTCTGGTGGGGACAGTGCAATCCATTGCTTTATTTCTTTGTAAAAATTAAGATGATAAGAACAATTCTTCAAGAATTAAAAATGGATTTACCTGGTCAAACGTACTTTGAGTGCCAAAATCTCTCAAAAAGGCATGGAATAAATGTAGAAAAGTTTCTATAGAAATCTGGTAGAAAGGGAAGCAATTAAAATATTTTAAAAAGCACAAAATAATCTTTTTTTATCTATATATTTATCTATTTTTTTTACTTCTCTGTTTTAGTGTAGATATTGAAGTTGATGTCTCCAATTTTATTTTATTTTATTTTATCTTTTTCTTTTTGCACTCTGGCATGGTTTTATTTCAGAACCGAGACTATTATGTGGTGCTTGTCTTTACTGCTGTAGGGCTCACAGGATATTTTATTTGATATTTCTTTTTTTTATTGTTGTGGTGTTTCAATTCCTTTTTTCCTGTCCTCTCACAAACTGAGGTTGAGAGCCTCTGGAAGGACTCTGCCCATTTTCGGCTTATCTGATTTTTACCCCATTTTATTGTTTTTCTTTTCTTCAAACAAAACCACATAACTTGAACTATCTAGTTCTGCCTCTTAAATAGAGGGGGGACAAGGGAGGATGCCAGGACCAAACAGATATATGATCACTAAGTAGTAAGCTAGACACAGAGGGGACTACTTACTCTAGCAGCCCAGGGGAATGAGGGTGGGGGATATGGGATGCAAGATGCCCAGGGGTGGAGGGAGGACAAATTTGGTGATGAGAATTTCCATGATTCAATGTTAATATGTACCTAAAATACTACTGTGAAAAATATGTAAGCCAATATGGTCAAAATAAAAATTATCAATAAAAATATATAAGAACAGTACATGATTTTCTATGATTTTGTTTGTTTGTTTGTTTTTATTTTGTGTGTGGCAGGTGGTGAGAGGAAAAAGCAAACAGAAAAGTTGCAAAGTTGAAAACTGGACTTCAGAATTACATCCTTCCCCTACAGGTGAGTATATTAGGTAAAGGAGACCATGGTCTAGGGAGCCTATTCAAAAACTTCTGTATGTAAAGCATGCACCCCAGTATATTGTATAGTCTATGTGATGTTGAAGCTGTGTTTTTGAAAGACAGTGTTTTAGGCAGATGTGAAATAGTATAAGTATGTACATAAAAGTAAGACAAAGAAACATTTATTAATAGCAATAGCAATATATATACATTATGGATATTTTATTAGTTATGCATCTAATAACTGAGCTGTGGTTCATTGTAGAAAATTTTGTTACATTAGTAAACAGAAGTTTGGAATAATCATTTTTTTATGAGACACACCTATGTAAATAAAGAGGCAAATTCAAATTTTAATTCATATATTTTCAAAGCAATTTTAATCGTCTAATGAAAATATGTGCAAAGCTCTTTATTAGAACATACAAAGTATACATTAACAAATAAAATTTATTTCAGTCTTTAACACAGTCAATTGCACTCTATATCAATTATGAGATGTTAAAATGGGGAGTCAAAGTATAATAAACAAAGAGAAATTCCTTTGATACTGAGAAACTAGTATAACTGCATAAAGATTAAATGGAGACAAAAACACATTCATACTAACTTGTGAAATTTGACCTGCGTCACTAAAATAAAGAGAGAAAAAATTCTACTTAAGTTATATAAACTATTTTTACAAGTAAAGAATTACAGGAAATGAAGACAGGTGAAGGAAAGTATTGGACAAATAAGCTTGTCTGATAAAGAAAGCTTGAGTAGTTTTTAGCTAATAAGACAGGAAATTCAGAGATACATATTTAAAGGCTACTTAATGGCACGGTATATATTTCACATTTTTGTACAATAACAAAAAAGTACTTCCAATATCTGTGGAAATACAGTTGCAAGATCCTAAATATTATTTAATGTAAAAAATTGTCATTACATAAGCGATAGATACCAAAAGAGTTGGGAATGTAATTTTAGGAAAAATATAGGCTTCAATTTCCTAAGAACCATGGAAAATAAAAACTTAGAATCTGAAATATGAAAGTTAAATTTAGAAAATAAACAATTTATAGACATTGTCCTTTAAAGTTGTTGGAAATTAGAATATTTGAAAAATCTATATTCAAAATATAGACAAATCTCAAAGCAAAGACATTTGCTGGAGTTAGTTATTTGAGCAGATAAGATTAAACTTACAGTTAAAAAGAAAATAAAGAGTACGCTAATGTAGCCATGAAGGGGCCTAGAAGATAGCACAATGTGTAGAACACCTTATTTGCATAGGGCTGAGCCACATTCAATTTCTAGCATACATGTCATCTGAGGACTACCAGGAATGATTCCTGAGTGCATAGCCAGGGGTAACCCATTATCATCTACAGGAATGGCAAAAGAAACCCCAAAGTATAAATAAAAATAAGTCATTAAGAAAGTACATACAGTGCTATAAATATTTAATTTGAGGTTATTAGAATATAACCTCTATTGGACACTTTTGCTTTTTGAAACAATCTAAATGTATACCTATCTTTTATATATTAGTCATCAGGTGTACATCATATTTATCTTTAAAATTGATTGCATGCTATTCCCAAAAATCCTAAAACATATTTTCTTGATAATAGCAATTTCTTTTTTTTTTTTAAAAGATAGTATATTTAATAGGTAAAGTTTATAAAGAAATACAGGAAAGGCAAGGTTGAAACATAGCTTAATTTCTCACAAAAAATATTCTAAACCTGAAAAATGTTGAGATTAAAGCCATTAAATTTCATTTCTCTCTACATTGTTTTATCCTATTTTTCTTCTGAACTAGAACTACTGTTGTCAAATTTTTGTTTCAGACATATATAGTATCCCAACCTAGTATTCTGAAATGAGTGCAGGTACACTTGAATTTAGAACTCAAATTATATAATCAGTGCTTAGTTTCTCTTCATTTTTATCCTGTGTCTTTATGTTTGTTAAGTAAAACCATGGACTTCATGTCAGAGCAAGATGGCAGCCACAAACTTGAGCCCTGTATTTTCTCAGGTTTCTGTTCAACAGAAGGTTTCAGTAAAGTTCTATCAGTTCACCATTCACTTTGAAAGTTAGTACGTTTTAGTAAGCACTTTTAATCCATTTGCAGTTCCTATGGTTTGTTGCTATTGTTTCGTGAGAGAAACATGTGTCTGAAATTCAAATTTGAGGCCCTAAAATAGAATCTTCTGTTTTATTTAGGTGTCAAACTCATGGTTCACAAATAGATTTAGAGAAATAAGAGGAAAATAACCTAGAAAAGAAACCATAGTGCTGTTTTCTTGTTGCACACCTGTCCAAGAAAAGAACTACAACTGCCATGAATACTAACAGGCAGAATGTAGTCATAGTGGCTTTCTTCCAACACCAAAAATTGCCTTGAGTTTTCTGGCATAACTACCTTTTTTTTTTTTTCTCTTTATTTGGATATCTTGATTACATAAATGATTGTGATAAGGTTTCAGTCCTATAAAGATCACCCCTCTTCACCAGTGCAACATTCCCGCCACCAAAGTCCCAAATCTCCCTCCATCCCACCCCACCCCCACCTGTACTCCAGACAGGCTTTCCAGTTCCCTCATTCATTCACTTGATTATGGTAGTTCTCAGTGTAGTTATTTCTATAACTGTGCTCACCACTCTTGTGGTGAGCTTCATGGAGTGAGCTGGTGTTCCAGCTCTCCTCTAATTGTCTCTGAGGATTGTTACAAAAATGACTTTTATTTTTCTTAAGACCCATAGATGAGTGAGACTATTCTGCGTCTCTCTCTCTCCCTCTGACTTATTTCACTGAGCATGATAGATTCCATGTACATCCATGTATAGGAAAATTTCATGACTTCATCTCTCCTGACGGCTGCATAATATTCCATTGTGTATATGTACCACAATTTCTTGAGCCATTCGTCTGTTGAAGGGCATCTTGGTTGTTTCCAGAGCCTGGCTATTGTGAATAGTGCTGCAATAAATATAGGTGTGAGGAAGGGGTTTTTGTATTGTATTCTTGTGCTCCTAGGGTATATCCCTAGGAGTGGAATTTCTTAAGCTAAAAAGTGTTTCCTTAGCTAACCTTGTCAGTTATCTAAGAATTATCTATGTTTAGATTACTAGTGTCAATACTGTATATGTCAGTACTTGGTTTATATATAAACATAATTAATGAAGCTCCAGATATTAAAATACTCAAACACTATTCAGCTCATTTTGAAATAAACAGCTGCCATTTCATGTGAAGAGATGCGATTCTATAAACAGTGATTGTGTTGCAGATAAAATATGCAGTTTCTTAGCAATTTTCTTAGTAATAATTTAAAAACAGCATATAATGTTTTCTCAGAACTTCTAGTTAGTGTTATATCAGATTTCATTTTTAATTGGAGTTAAATTAGAAATAAAGTTTGAACATTTCTAGAAAGTGCAAGTGTGTGGTAGTGCTTAAAATAAATTATTTTTACCTAAAGATGGCACTATTGCACTTCTTTCAATTTTGAAAAGTTTTTTCAATGGCTTCTTGAAAGCTAAGGCTCTCTAAATACTGTCACTCTCATACAAGCACAAAAAGCCATGCTTATCAAAGAATTGGGTAGATGAAATATACATACAGATTAAAGTAAAAGTCTATACAAACAGTGATAATGGGTAAAAACACAAGCAGAGCAAATCTGATTGGCATGTTAGTTAATTAAAAGCAACAAGGAGAAAAGGTTTTGGATCACAGAGGGGATTACACACAGTGACAAGTCTTCCAAATTATTTTGTTTCAGCAAATGAGGAAGAATCAATACATGAAATTAAAAACAAACAAAATCCTACTTTAAAACATTCCATATGAATAGATGTAGTGAAAGTACTAGTGTATATAGAAAAAATCCAATCAGGCAAAAGTCAAATTATAATATTTAAAACAATATGTGTAATTGTGTGAAAGAGTAAAGACTCCTGATCATCAGTCACTGGGGAGTACATTTTACTAAAGTTTCATTAAAATTCAGCGTGTTGACCCATGTTTGGTCAAAAGCCTTACAAATCTTTGCAACCTGATTAATCTGAAATATAAAATGCAGAACTGTTATTTCCTCTGAGTTTCTGAGCTTTTCAATAGAAGCTAATAAACATTTTCAACATGCAAGTCAAAGATTTAAACATTCTAAAGGATTAAAAATATTAGTCTCATTACAGATCACCTCTATTGTTGGAAAAAAATAGAGGTATACTTGATAAAGGCATAATTTTAAAAGGTTCATACATGCATACTAGCACATACACTTAGATAATAATTGCAGGTTAACTAAATGACAACATTTTATAAAATATATCACCTCAGTATTATTGTTACTTTGTGGGAAAATTGTAATTTTACCTGCAGCTGAGCTACCAAGTTACTTTTTCATTGAGTATTTAAGGTTATTTAAATGAAAAAAAAACCTAATTATTTCATATTCTTATTTTTTCTCAAATAGCAGGTTTCATTTTTCTATTATTTTTCAAATATATTCATTTAAGCTTCTAAACATATTCATAAATAAAACTAGCATATATAAACTTTATATTTTTTGGCTGGTGGGGTCACACCTGACTCAGCACTGGGGAATCCATCTTGATTGTGCTTGGAGGAACATAAGAGATGCTGGGGAGCAAAACCAGGTTGGCTATGTGCAAGGCAGGCAACTTACCCACTGCACAGTCTCTCCAAATTTTTAAAATGTAAGTTTTATAAAAGAATTGTTATATATTTCTATATAAGATTATTTCCTAGACTACTTTAAAAATATATTGCATATGATTTCTAAAATGTCATTTACATTGCTATTCCAGGTGTCAATGGACAAAATAATAATAATAATATCAAATTAAGGGGCCAGAGAGATAGCATGTGGAGGCAGTGCATTTGCCTTGCATGCAGGAGGTCATTGATTCAAATCCCGGCATCCCATATGGTCCCCCAAGCCTTCCGGGAGCCATTTCTGAGCATAGAGCCAGGAGTAACTCCTGAGCACTGCTGGGTGTGACCCAAAAAAACAAATATATATATATATATATATCAAATTAAGATCTTATGTATGCTTAGTACTAAGAAATAAATAATGAGTAGTATGCAGTCAGTGACTGAATCTTAAAAACTAGATGATATAAACATTATATTCATTCAAATACATAGAGAGGAGCTAAAAATAAAGTAAATTGTTTTGGGCTGCATAAAGCTTAAAGTGCTTACCTTGCATCTGGGCTATCTCATTTTGATTTTGATCCCTGGTGCCATATTTTGTTCCTTCAGTACCAACAAAAGTGATGCCTGATTACAGAACCAGAATAAATCCCTGAGCACTACTTAGGTGCGGCCAATGCTTTGCCTCCAAAAATATATATAGGGCAAATTATATGCACCCTTTAATATAACATTATAAAGACAGAAATTCACCAAATATGAAACAATTTTTAGATATTGAAAAATTGTTTTTTCAAACTATTGAATGCATATCTTTGGCCTTCAAAATTAATTATTTTAGACAACAAAAAATTGTTTACCATAGGACAATTCAAAGATGGCTTTATGATTTCAGATATCAAAGCAATTTTTCTGAGATGCATATTTATTGCTTTATGTTTAGTGTTCAGAACTTTTGAATACTTATCTATCATGTCAACAGGTCTGTCTTTTCTCTCATACCATTCACAACACATGTTTTTTGAGGGATATTTTGCATATATCCTCTTTTAGAAAAGATAACTTAATTGTGTTATATTCAGTTATTTTATTAGAAAAAAAGATAGTACATAAAATAAACTTAAACATCATTGTATTTCATTTTTATTATATTAAGTTAGGCTTTACTTCCATTAACTTAACCACACAGGGACTAGTCTTGATATTTTCCACTTGTATCTTTTGTGTTATTTTTGTTTTGAGCCATATATGTTCAGGGTTCATAGGACAAGACAAGGTTGCCAAATTGAACTGGGGTCAGCAATGGGCATGTCAAATGCTTTATCTACTTGAACTTTTGCTACATTCTGTTTGTTACCTATTTTTTCCTTCAGGAACCCAACATTGTTGAGCAGTTTCAAAGCACTTCAGATTCAATATACAGTTAACTTTAGATCATTTTTGGTCATTGCATGCTCAAAAATATTTTTCTGTTGTCAAACGGACCATAACACTATATTCAGCTCACTATTCACATACTATAAAATATACTTTAAAAGGGTCTAAGGAAATAAGATAAGTTCATTCAGTTACTATTATTAAAGACCATGACTTATTAATGTTTGTTTTGTGTACATGTCTAAATTTTTTATTTATTTATTTATTTATTTTTAAGTTCTTGAGTCACACCTGGCCACACTCAGGGTTCTGATCTCAGAAGTTACTCCTGACTCTGCTCTCAGAAATTGCTACTGGAAGGCTTAAGGTACCATATGGAATGCTGGGAATCGAACCATAGTGCATCTAACATTGGCCGCGTGCAAGGAAAATGACCTACCGCTGTGATATAGCTCCAGCCCCTAAAATGTATTTAATACATATCAGATTTATTGAGTAAAAATGCAATATAAAATAATTAGATATTTAGTTCATATCACGGTGATTATATGTTGTAAAAGATTTATAGAGAAGAATATATAGTATTTATTTTGTAATACAGACTTTATAGTGCCCAGGGTTTATTCCTGAAACTGTTCAGGGATTATTCACAGTCAGAATGAATATATGCATCGTGTCAAGAATCAAACCAGGGTCTTCCATATGCAAGCTAAATTCTACACTACATCTCTGATCTCAAGAATTAGTCATATTTAAATATCCTATTGTATTAATACTATTTTGTTATTTCCTTTGTGTTGTTAAACAGTCCCACCTTATAAACATAATACTTGTAAGAACATTCAAATTATACCTGCTTACCAATTTAAAAATTAACATTTTCAACAATAGTCACTCTCAACATCAGTATATCATATGGCATTAATCTATAGTTAATAGTTTATACCTTCTTATTTGTTAACTTCACATTTTAAATATTGATTTTTGTCTATTAAATATATGTAGCACTTCTGTTCACAATAGAATGAACAGTAACAATACTTAATGGAACATACAATTTTTATCTATTTTGTAATATAACTTAACAATGTAATTTACTCCATTAAGTTATTTTTTTTTGAGATTTCTTTACTAAATGGTATTCTAAAGATCTAAAAAACATGTTTATTTTATACTTTCCCAAGTGTGATGGTTTTGCTGTTTCAAAGTTTAGTCTTTTGATAGTCTATGACTGTCTCTAACTCTACATTATATTTCTTCCTTATATCAGGTTATATATGACTTCTTTAATTTAGATGACTAGGTATTTTAATGAGAACAAAAATAAAAAACTCCTGCATGCAAAGCATGTGCCTACCCTATTGAATTACCTTTCCTGGGCCCGGAGAGATAGCACAGCGGTGTTTGCCTTGCAAGCAGCCGATTCAGGACCAAAGGTGGTTGGTTCGAATCCCGGTGTCCCATATGGTCCCCCGTGCCTGCCAGGAGCTATTTCTGAGCAGACAGCCAGGAGTAGCCCCTGAGCACCGCCAGGTGTGGCCCAAAAACCAAAAAAAAAAAAAAAAAGAATTACCTTTCCTGTCTGGTAATAAATATTATTAAATTATAACTTGAAGGTGATTTAATTTTTTCTATTGCAAAAACAAATCATATATAAATATATTAATACAGTATCAAATTAAGTTATAATTCTATAAAATAATGAAGAAAATAATTAATAATATGGGCATTGAACTCATCCTCTGTTGCCTGCATCACAAACTGGAATGTGTCCTTTATCACTTTGCTCTCATTGTTGTCCCTTGCAATTTTAATTAGAATGTATTTTCTTAATAAAATATTGGTTTTATTTCGAGGCATATAGATTCAAATTACAAATTTCCAAAGACATCCTGTTAAATATAAATCTACACACTGTTTATTTCCTAAGTGCAAATTTAAAGATGAGTATAGTTTATTTAGTAATAACCATTAGGGGCTGGAGCTATGGCAAAGCGGTAGGGCGTTTGCCTTGCATGCTGCTGACCTAGGATGAACAGCGGAAAGAGAAAGAAAGAAAGAAAGAAAGAAAGAAAGAAAGAAAGAAAGAAAGAAAGAAAGAAAGAAAGGAAAGAAAGAAAGAAAGAAAGAAAGAAAGAAAGAAGAAAGAAAGAAAGAAAGAAAGAAAGAAAGAAAGAAAGAAAGAAGAGAGAGAGAGAAAGAGAGAGAGAGAGAGAAAGAAAAGAGAGAGAGAGAGAGAAAGAGGAGAGAGAGAGAGAAAGAAGAAAAAAGAAAAAGAAAGAAGAAAAAAGAAGAAAAAGAAAGAAGAGAAAGAAAGAAAGAAGAAAGAAAGAAGAAAGAAAGAAAAAAAGAAAGAGAAAGAAAGAAAGAAAGAAAGAAAGAAAGAAAGAAAGAAGAAGAAAGAAAAGAAAGAAAGAAAGAAGAAAGAAAGAAAGAAAGAAAAGAAAAAGAAAGAAAAGAAGAAAGAAAAAAAGAAAAGAAAGAAAAGAAGAAAGAAGAAAGAAAAAAGAAAGAAAGAAAGAAGAAAGAAAAAAGAAAGAGAAAGAAGAAAGAAAGAAAAGAAAGAAAGAAAGAAAGAAAAGAAAGAGAAAAGAAAGAAAGAAAAGAAAGAAAGAAAGAAAGAAAAAAAAAAAAGAAAGAAAAAGAAAAGAAAGAAAGAGAAAGGAAGGAAAGAAAGAAAGAAAGAAAGAAAAAGAAAAGAAAGAAAGAGAAAGAAGAAAGAAGAAAAGAAAGAAAGAAAGAAAGAGAAGAAAGAAAGAAAGAAAGAAAGAAAGAAAGAAAGAAAGAAAGAAAGAAAGAAGAAAGAAAGAAGAAAAAGAAAGAAAGAAAGAAAGAAAGAAAAGAAAGAAAGAGAAAAAAGAAAGAAAAAGAAAAGAAAGAAAGAAAGAAGAAAGAAGAAAGAAAGAAGAAAGAGAAGGAAGAAAGAAAGAAAGAAAGAAAGAAAGAAAGAAAGAAGAAAAGAAAGAAAGAAAGAAAGAAAAAGAAAGAAAAAGAAAGAAAGAAAAAGAAAGAAGAGAAAGAAAGAAAGAAGGAAAAGAAAAGAAAGAAAGAAAGAAAGAAAGAAAGAAAGAAAGAAAGAAAAAGAAAGAAGAGAAAGAAAGAAAGAAAGAAAGAAAGAAAGAAAGAAAGAAAAAAGAAGAAGAAGAAGGAAGAAAGAGAAGAGAGGAAAAAAGAAAGAGGGGAAAGAAGAAAGAAAGAAAGAAGAAGAAGAAGAAGAAAGAAAGAAAGAAAGAAGAGAAGAAAGAAAGAAAAAAGAAAGAAAGAAGAAAGAAAGAAAGAAAAGAAAGAAAGAAGAAAGAAAGAAAGAAAAGAAGAAAGAAAAAGGAAAAAAAAGAAAGAAAGAAAGAAAGAAAGAAAGAAAGAAGAAAGAAAGAAAGAAAGAAAGAAAGAAAGAAAGAAAGAAAGAAAAAACGAAAGTAAGAAAGAAAGAAAAAAGGAAAGGAAGAAAGAAAGGAACAAATACCATTAATGTTAGAACCTTCTACAAATAGCAACATCTTCCTAATATATGTAAATTCAATTTTCTAATGAATTTCTAAGTGATAGATGTTAAGACTTAAATTTATAGTCAAGGAAGCCTGCTTAACAAGAAAGTAATGTAATTTGGCCATTTGCATAAGACCTGAGTCATTCTATTAATTGAACAGCAATGAAATTAATATACTAAATAATTCAATTTTTGTTGTTTTTGTTTGTTTTGCTTTGGGTGAGGGCACACCTGATGATGCTGTTCGAGGTTTCTCCTTGATCTGTACTCAGAAATCACTACTGGTAGTCTCCAAGGAAATCTGGAATTCCATTGTTTCTAACCTGGATTGGCTGAGTGCGAGACAATTGCCTTATACTCTGAGCTATTACTCCCACCCCCTCAAAGTAATTTCTATGTTAACTTGTATGCATGTGCTTTACCTATTGTTCTATACAATTAATCTCAAAATAACGCAATAGTAACGAAATTTGCTACAATATAGGTATATAGCCTGAAATTTCTATATTATAGTCTTAGCTAATGAATGACTTATACTCTAAACATCTATATTTTCTAGTACACTAAATCAAATTCAGTCATTTTAAGTTTAAGTATATGTTTGTTTTTTCAATCTATTTAATATAGATTATTACATAACTTCATAGTATTGTAAACTATTATATTTTAATTATGCATTATATAATGACTAAAAGAATATTTACTTACATTGTATTAAATAAATTTTGGAAATAAATATTTGTTATAAATACAAATATAGAATGAGTTTGGAAGTATATTGATCACTACATTTGTATTTAAATTTTTATAATATTTAAATAACTATATAAATTTTCTGTAATTATCAACACTAAACTTATTTGAATCATTTTATCAATGACTGTTTTGGAAGTTATTTTTTCTGATTTATACCATAAAAAATAAATTTGCTTATATGGAAACTTTTTGGGAAATGTTCTTTTTTCCCTCAACCTGATATCAAACTAATCATGTGTGAAAATATTCAAGGACTTTATCAAAAATTAAAATATACATTTGGTTACAGCTTATCTGTTCTCTTGGTACATTTCAGCAGGTAATGAGATGGATAATGAGATCATATATTTATAAAGATGTAACCAAAAAAAGAAAGAAATTATCAGGTTAATTTAAGTATTTGTTAAATAAGATGAAGGAGAGAAGTCACAAATAACTTGCTTAAAGTGGAAATATTATCCCTTTCCTTAGGCTTTTGGTATCTAATTTGAGGGCAAAAGAATTCAAGACTATACTTAATATGAAATATTAAATAGTTTAAGTAAAATAAAAATCAAGAGTAGAAAAATTGAATTTCTTGAGTTCTATGAGACCTGACATGCCTATCTGATATCAAGTGCCCATGAGAAAATTAAGTGTACAGTTAGATGAATATGGAGACACTATAAAAAACATTAGTAACTAAATGCAAAAACATAATGATCTTCCTACCATATGCTGGTTATAGGAAAGATAAATAATTGTATAAATTAGATATGGTGTTTTAAATGGTGCTATTATAAATTCCATGGGCAGCATGGAGTGGGAAAGGGAAACTAGACAGCAAAGCAAGTTTGAACTGGAAATATTAAAACATAATTATATAAATATAAAAATATAAACTCTCCTATCCTGTTGGAATAGTTTTATTATATCACCTTCATTTATACATACCTGTTCATATTGAAAAACATATCACTAACAGACAAATAGTACATGGGATTAGGGAAAGTATAAACATCATTTCCTCTAATACCCCAATTAAACACCTAGAATCATATGATGTGAGAAAATTATCACCAGGTATTAATCCTGAATACAGAACTAATGGCATCTCTGCATCACCAGGCATGACACAAGACCAAAATAAAAATTTGAAAAATTTTAGAAAAGAAAATTAAAAATGATATACCTAAAAATAAACTCTTTATGTTATCATTACTAATTTAAAGATACAATATTCTAATTCTTTTTTCTTTTTTCTTTTTTTTTGAAAGTAAACTCCATAATAGTGCTTTGAAAGTTGAAGGGAGATTGAACTCAGCAGAGCTTCACTTTGGAGCTACATCCCTGCAGTTGGTAGAGATGAAAGGAGAAAATCATCTACACTAAAAATAGTTTAGGTAAGCGATTTAAAAAAAACTAGAGGCAGGAAATGAGAGTTGGGTCAGATCCGGTAGTGATCTGAAGATTTCTCCTCAGTGTGAACTCAATGGTGGTGTTGGGGACCATATTTGGGTGGCAGAGGCAGTGCTTGGAGAGGAGGACTTTGGGTAACATATTTAGTGATGTTTAGGAACAAATAGCAAGGGCACTGACTTCTGTACTATCTCTTAAACCAGAAACTACTATCTGTTTTGTTTTGGCTTTACTTAGAAGTTATTACTCAAGAATTATTTATGGCTCTGTATTCAGGAATTACTCCTGGCGGATTGAAGGATGTTTGGGATGATGGCTTGCAAGACAAATGCCCTAATTGCTGTACAATTATCTGCCCCCAAATATGCCTTTTTATACTTAATTTATTATTATAAGTCAAACAAGGGGGTTTTTTGCCTTGATTCTCTTATGAGATATTCCGAATCAAATTTTTATAGGCATGTGAGTAAAGACATTTATCTGAAAATAATTTTAAAAATATTTTTAAAATTATCTCTTTGAAGTTGAAATAGAAAAACACATACAATAAGACTCATATAGGACAGCTTAAAAATTAATGACAGGGGGCCGGGCGGTGGCGCTAAATGGTAAGGTGCCTGCCTTGCCTGCGCTAGCCTTGGACGGACCGCGGTTTCGATCCCCCATGTGTCCCATATGGTCCCCCAAGCCAGGAGCAACTTCTGAGCGCATAGCCAGGAGTAACCCGAGTGTTACTGGGTGTGGCCCCCCCAAAAAAAATTAAATGACAGTAACTATTAATCTCATATAGTGCATAGTACCTACCAGTTTTACACCAACTATAGTACTAAAAAAATAATCATTGGTAAAATCATCATCACTACTCAGTAAAACCTGACACTTAATGTAAAAACCATATTTAAATAAATTCCTTGCCTTTTTACTCTGAGAAATTAACTATTTTCCTCAAATAGAAACATTACCTGAACATTAAAGAAAATTCTGACAGAAAACAGAAGTTTGAATATTGAATTGATACAGGTCTCTCCTCTCTCTCTCTCTCTCACCTTCTCTCTCTCTCTCTCTTCTCTCTTTCTCTCTCTCTCTCTGTTATTTTTGGTCCAAACCTGAAATGACTCAGGATTTACTCCTGGCCAGCCACAGAAATCGACCATACTTGGGGACAATATGGGATGCCAAGGAATCGAATCACAGTCTGTTCTAGGTTAGCGCAGGCAAGGTTGATGATGCCTTACCGTTAGTGCCACCATTCTGGCCCTGATACAGATCTCTTATACTACAATTCATAGTCATTAAGGAAGTGGCTTATATGTGTAATAAAAGTTTCTTCATGCATGTATAGATAGAAACTATTTTAATAATTTATTATTTTTTTATTTTACTTAACATTTTTCCTTTGAAGTATGCTATTTCTGCAATAGAAATGGTGGAAAATAGACATGAAATAAAACTAATATCTTGATATCTGTCAAGTAGTTTGCTACTGAGATTTAAAAAAATATAGCACTCTATATAAAAATAATAGAATTATTCTTTGAAAAGGGTATGCCATTTACTAAAAAGTTTTTGGATGTATGTTTTAATAAGTTTCAAAAATATATATTAGAAAGTTAAGTAATCATTCCAATTAGTGAATGAAGCAAGGACACATATTTTTTTTTTCAGTGTGCCACACTCAGCAGCATTCAGGGTTACTCCAGGCTCGGGGGACTATATGAGATGCCAGATTGAATCTGCTTCTGTCCTATATCAGCCTTATGTGAGGCAAATACTACACTTGGACAACTGTAATAGAAGTATGTATGATAGGGATTTGACACCATGTGGTGAAAATTTAAGCTAGCTTTGATTCCAAATAATATTTTTTCAGATTTAATTTTGCAAGTATTTTAATTATTAGAAAATAAAATACGGAATATTGTTTCTAATAATTATTTTCACTATATTAATTAAAATACAATTCAAGAGATATGATTATGGCAAATATATCTTAAAATACAATATATTAATATTAAAATTTTACTTAAAATAAATACAAAATTTAAGAGAATTTTGTGTAAACTAAGTATCTTTGATAAAATTTTAAGTTAACAGGTATAGCACAAACGTTTTTTTAAATTTTGTTTTAAAAATCAACTGACATGCTATAAGTAGTAGAATTTTACAGAAAATGTTTTAGATAGATAAAAAAGTCTAATCAGAGAAACTTTGCAATACATATAATTGTTGTATTATCAGGAAAATGTTTCTATAAAATAAAAATTAAAAGTTTAAGGCAGTCTTTCACCCTTTTTCTAAATTATTTAGTATGATCTGAGATTTATTTTATAAGGGATTTAATTTGTTTATACTTTTATGTAGATATAAAATGTTTCCTATAAGTAATGCTTTTATTTGATCTTGTATTTTTAATAATATTTTTTATTTTATTTTGAGTTATATTATCAGTTAAAAACTTTGCTTCTTTGTGTGGCTGGAGCAATAGCACAGCATTTTTGCCTTCTATGTGGCCAACCTAGGTTTGATCCCTGGCATCTCATAAGGTCCCCTGAACCCACTGGGAGTGATTCCTAAGCACATAGCTAGGAGTAACCTCTGAGCATTGCTGGGTGTGCCACACCCAAGATATGCAAAAAAACTTCTTTGATTAAATGTAAAAATTTCAAAATTGTTTCAGAGTATAAAACTAGCATGTAAAAGGAAACATTATATAGAAAGTCCTCATAATTTAGTATCATGGTTTAGTATCAAAGTAAATTATGAGTCTCATCACAAAACTATGGCAAATAAATTAGTTTGTGGAAGAAACTAGCTGAAAACCATCATAGATTTCTTTGATTTTGTGTTGTCAAGCCATATGCTAATAGTAAAAAATTAGAAACTAGCAGTAATCAAATCACTTCTCTCTTGACAGACCAAGAGAGATTGATAACAATGAAATAGAGATGCTAAAGTCACTTATCTAAAAATATCATATATCTATTTTAAAGAATATAATAATGAGACAAAGCTAGAGAGTGTTGCATTATCTATTTTAGGCCAATATAAGTCTGGGAATATTTACATCTAAATACAGCCTGGAGAAAGTTTTGTAGTCTAAAAGGTTGTAGTCCAGAAAATTCTCAGATCAAGTGAATCTTCTTATTGGATAAGCAAATAATAAATATTCTAATCCCCTTTTCTGGACGCTCTAGTTCACTACTTAAGGTGAAAAAAGACCTCTACATAACTGACCTCTAAGCTCACACTGCTGTGAGATAGACAAAAAGAGGGTGCAAACATTGAAGCATCTCTGTTGATCAAAGAGATGCCCATCTATAAATGAAAATGCCATTTCACAAAGAAATGTTTTAAAATCTTATGGCTCACTATATTAGCATATTCCTTTCACTGACAAGGACATAATTCTGTCCAGCCTGTATTTATGTTACTCCTTGCTTGAAATATTATCATGGGTCTGTCTTTCGTGCCTATTCCCCCTTGTTTTCTTTCTTAGATCCTTTTCATCCAGGTTAACAAAATGCTGAAGACTTCCTCAATGTTTGTTGTAATATAAAAATTAGAATGATATGATTATTAAGAGATAGAAAGGGGGCTTCACAAATTTTACAAGCATGTCTTACAAATGTTTGGGGTTACCCCTATATGTTCTTCATGTTCTGCTAGGGAGTGATCTCACTACAGAACTAAGGGCCCTAACCATTGCTGTTTCCAAAGTTCTCCTCAAACATAAACAAACAAAAGAACAACTACTAAATAGAATGTGAGTTTACAGTGCTCTATGAAAAATGAGAAACTGGTTATTGAAATGTTTTACATGAAATTGATGTGTAATTAAGAGCTACAATATAATGAAAGAGTGTTGCAGATGAATGTCAAAGACTAAATTGAGCAGAATAAGTATAATTTAAGGAAGATCAATTTTATATTAGATAATGTGTTTTCTTCACTAGAATCTGATTTTGAAGGGTATGGGTTTTAGGCCATCCAGATAACTCCTAACTCTGTGCTCAAAGATCACCAAGGGAAGGACTCCATGGACTATATGAAGTGTCATGGATTAAATCATGTTAGCTGCATGCAAGGCAGACTCCTTATATACTATAGTCCAAATATATGATTTTTTATATGTATGGGTCAAATGGTCAAATATAGCAGGAACTTTTATTACAATTCTACAGCTACAAAATGAAATACATTTAAAATTGTCATTTTTCCTTAGGAAATTACCATAGTGAACATTATCAGTTACCTTTTAAAAATTTAAAATAAAATATGATTTTTTAATATATTATTAATCTATTCTGTTCTTATCTAGGCCCACTCAAGTATCAGTACCCTGCAAGTAATGTCAGTAGCTTTAGACACTTTAGAGGATCTAGCTAATATGACTTAAGCCTTTGTAGAACAATAGTCTATCCACTCATAATATTACATTTGGGACTACTTGAAAGGAAACAGCAGTATTACAGGAGATCAAGTGTGCAAGCTGGAATTGTTCCTGTCGCTACCACATTGTTTTTCAAAGTAAGTAATGAAAGTGAAGAAAATAGTTCTTTTCAGAAAAGAAGCCTACAAAATAGTGTTCATGTTTTTAAATATGCCACAAAGCTATAACTATTAAATTCAATAATAATAATAATCATCTTTCTAAGAGAATATATCAGAAGTCAATAAATACAGAGTTTAAGGCATATGCCTGGCAGGCACTGGGGTTCACTTCATCTAACCCTCAAGTTATCCAAGAATCAAAGAGTAGTTTTGGATCCTTCTAACAACTTCCAAGATGGTCTTAGTGATCCCTGGAAGCAGAGAACCTGAGCAACACGTTCTTGGGTATTCTAAACTGACCAATCTGATTGATTGAATCAACTAGGTTGGCCTCAGGGCTATCAAAGAAAGTTTATGATCATATTGTAGTCAGAATCTTTGTGTTTATTTTGTAAATAAAAGTGGTTTTGAGTATAGTTATATATTTATGGATTCTGTGAAGTTGGATAAATGGTTCATTTCATGATAGTATACAAATGGGAATTCTATTGCCATCTTCACAAAATAAATATCTAATGTAAAGCATTTGTAATATTTAGTGCATAGTAAAAACACAAAATAGTCTAAGTTATTATTCTATTAAGTTTGATTTTGTGCAATATAAGCAAAAACTATTATAATCAAATATTTTAGGGGATTATTTTGGGGATTGTAAAAAATATCCCCAGGCAAAGGAGTTTGATGGAGGTAACCACGAATGATTAATAAACCAAGGCAGTCAAAAAGAATCATAGAGTCACTGCCTTTTTGCCTCGTGGTATCTCTGAGTCCTCTTTCTTTATTAAACCAAAACAAATTCGCCAGAAGTGAGAAGGTCAAGTAATCAATGGGAAAAATTTAAAGGAAAGAGGAAGATGGGTGAACATCTTTGTTTAGGATTAATAGCTGGATGTCATCTTTCAATTTTACCCTGCTGTTCAAAACAATACAAAATATAGAGGAAGGCTACACAAGCTTTCTCTACTATTTTCTGCCAGAAGTGGGAACCCCAATCAGAGTTTATAAAAGTGTTTGTTATTTGCATAGGGACAGTAAAAAATGGCTGTAAAAGTGTCAAAGTTTAGATTGTCTACATCATTCTCAAAATAATCAGCTTTTTTTATATCCTTATATATGCTATTTATACTATAATGTTTTTATAGTATGCTTATCCATACTATAATGCTTTTATAGACATCTGAACATAAACTATAGAACCTTTCTGCAGATACACTTAATTTAAAAAATTTGGAGGGCACATCCAGCATTACTCAGGTTTTATGCTTAGAAATCGCTCCTGTCTTAGGGGACATATGCAATGTGGGGAAATAGTTGCCTGCCAGGTAAATGCCCTATCACTGTGCTATCACTCTGGCCCCATAATTAAAAAAATTCTTAAACATTTTATACCTATCAATGCAATAATAGTTTTGGACATCCAATTTCCTTTTCCCAAAACTGCACTAAACAAATCATAAGAACATTCTGAAGCTATATATAAAGTTTGAAAATAAATTTGCTATACATTCTTATAATGAGCACTGAAATAAGAGTCTATAGTATCCAAGTTCCATTTACATCAACTTCTATGGACAAAGAGATTTGAAAATGTTTGCTGAAATAATTTAAGAATAAGTTGCTAAATATACACAATCAAGCATGAGAGCAATAGGAAACATTTATTAGAATTGCTTAGAACTATTAAAACTATCTAACAACATTATGCATTTGCCTGAAACTGTGCAAATAATATTAAACCACTACATTTATATACATAATTATATGCTTGAATTAATGCCTAATAGCAATAGAGATCTATACAGTTAAAAACTCAGTTTAACTAGTAATATAGACCACTCAGTTTAACCAGTAATATAATGACTGAAGAAAATAGGGTCAAGAGATTACCTAGAGGGCCCGGAGAGATAGCACAGCAGCGTTTGCCTTTCAAGCAGCCGATCCAGGACCAAAGGTGGTTGGTTCGAATCCGGGTGTCCCATATGGTCCCCCGTGCCTGCCAGGAGCTATTTCTGAGCAGACCGCCAGGAGTAACCCCTGAGCACCGCCGGGTGTGACCCAAAAACCAAAAAAAAAGAAAAGAAAAAGAAAAAGAGAGATTACCTAGAAGAAAATTGCAGGGGTTCTGAAAGCAGCTTCTCCTCAGTTTGGCTTTAGCTGGTCTTTAATCACCCATCTTCTCCTCCATCTCCCCTTTGGTGCTGAAGTATGGTGCTGAGGTCTCTGGGATGAAAAGGTCTTCAGTAACTGATCTGGTATCTGTGTCGGGTGTCCCACTCATTTTTCTGCTTGTTGCCCCTGTCCAATGGGGATATCTCTGGCTTCTATCCCATCAATGACCTTAATAAAAAGCTGGAGTTTGGGAACCTGAGGCCTTAACACCAAGAACCTTTGGTAGAAGAAAGGTGGTGGGCAATACACAATGCTTGGAGTCTTGAACACTCTCCTTTGATTGTTTGCATCTGTACCACCTGAAGGATCTCTGCCACAAACAGAACAAGGGTCATATGCACAGATGTTCCAGTGAAGGGCACTGTACACACAGTCCTGTTGGAGGAAGCTGTCATGGTGATTATCTACCAGAAGGTCAAATAACTCACTATCATTAAGTTGTTCATGGATTTCTGGTTAAAACACCAGTTGTAAACTAAGACTGGTGGCCTCAGTACTGCATAATCAGGTCTAAGGAATGGTATGCAATGATTTGATCTGTGATGATGGACTAAGAATACTGAGAAGTAAACTAGGACTCTCCTCATCATTGCTGTTGAGGCACAAGCCAAAATCAGAAATAAAATTACTTTTTTCAATAAAGAAACAAAAATAAATTTTAAATAAAATTAATTTTAAAATTAAATCATGATTTTTAAATATTGCATGTAATAAATTAATTGGTACTGAGAAAATAATTATAGAGAATTTTTTATTTCAATTTTTTTATTTAAAGAAAGGAAATGCATCACATAGTTCACATAACTTATAATACTTTTGTTTCAAGATGACAGAAAGCAGTTATTTAAAAAATAGAAAGCATAGATGTAAGGTATTTACCTTTCATGCAGAAGGATTGTGGTTCAAATCCCGGCATCCCATATGGTCCCATGAGCCTGCCAGCGGCAATTTCTAAACCTAGAGCCAGAAATAACCCCTGAGTGCTGCCGGGTGTGGCCCCAAAACAAACAAACAAACAAAAAAATAAAAAGAAAATAGAAAGAAAAATTTAAAAAATGAACGAGAAGAAAAATGAAAGAAGATAATATTCAGTAACAAGTTATTTGTGAAAATCATTTTATCTTCAATAAAGTTATTAATAAAATACCGTAAGATTTAGTAAGCTCTCTTCTTTTTTAAAGATAAGAGATATAAAATACAATAAAAGGTGTGTGTTTGGAAGTTTTTTTTTTTTTTTTTTTTTGTATAGGCACAGCAAATTAGGAGAGAACTAGAAAGGAAAAAACCTTTGGCCTCAAAACAGGGAGACCTTACTCATTAAGTATTCTTACATAAGACCAACTCCAGGCTCCAGGCCTACTAATGTGTCCAACCCCAAAGTCTTTCTCTGTGATCACAGTAAAGGGTCTTCATAATCATGGTTGTTAGGTTTCTGTATTTAGAGATCCTAGTTTCTGTACAGATCCTATGCCAATGTCAGGACAACAGAGCGTCTTCTGGTTTAATTTCACCATAAGATGGCAATGCAGAGAACCTTTCCCTAAAAGCAGCTTGATGTTGTTGTTACCAAGTCCTCAAGGTGTCATCAGAACCCATTCTGGAGTAAGTCGATGCCAGGGCAGCAGTAAAGCCTTCTCTTTTAGAAGTCTGATTCCTGGTGTTGGTGTAGACAACTGTGGTTATTTCCATTGATGGTATCCACGGTTCAGGAGTGAAGGGTCAATGTCTGATTTTCTGAAGCTTAAATCAAGTCCCTATGACAAGTGTTCAGGGTGTAAGACCCCACTGTAACATAAAATTTATGTGTTCCTATGTCTATTAGATTAGAACTTGTTTGCACATGTAAGATTTTGCCATTTTTAAGATGGCTATGTAAATGGAACAATGCCACAAGGTGTAGCAGGTGCATATGGGGGCAGAGGTAATAACAAGCCCAATAATACCCATTACCTGATTCTAACATAAACTCTAAACAATAGAGAAAGTATCTATTTGAATTCCCTACTAAACAGATCCAGATAAAAGGGGAAATTGTGACTACATATATATTCAATAAGGGTTATACCTATTAAGAAAATACACATAGGGGGGAATGTTCTGCTTTGTGAGAAGTTAAGAACTGAGTGTAAAAAGGGTTAAATGAGGGAGGAATTGGTGGTGCAGTGCTATAAAGCGTCTGCCTTGCCTGCGCTAGCCTAGGAAGGACTGAGTTAGATTCCCCCAGCATCCCATGTGGTCATCCAACCAGGAGCGATTTTTGAGTGCATAGCCAGGAGTAACCCCTGAGTGTCACCAGCTGTGCCTTTCCCCACCCAAAAAAAAAAAAAAAAACAGAAACAGAAAATGGTTAAATGGAGGAAAATTACAGATGTGGGGTGAAAGAGTGAAAGGCTTGAAAAGAATTTGTAAAGTGGTAAGCAAAGAGGGGAAGGAGGTGTTATATATGACAGGGGAAGAACAATATACAACATAAACATTATATATATTACAGACGAACATTAGACAGACATTGAGATGGCCAACACATACACTCATGTGCACACAGACAGACACTGAGGATTGATCTATGGGTTACAGTTGAAAAGCTGACACATGTGAAATGGGAAAGAACACTAAAAAATAAAGCTGGCAAGTCATATAAAAAAGTTTTCCATTCTTTAGGCCAATCATGATTGGTGAGGATAAACTTTACTGAAAGAAATGATTCACAGGTTAGATTGTTTATAGAGGATTATTAAAATAATCATAATTTTTAATCTAGAAAACTAAGTGATAATGAGCACCATGAGGAGTTTATACCATAAAATATCTAGCAGGTCTTTTCTTAAAAACAATTTAAAATTATGAGCATTATGGTATAATAGTAAGCTATTATACCATTGAAATTTAATGATATAATAACTAAAAGTATTATACTACAATTGAAAATAGATTACAATAACATATTCAATGAATAAGCTCTGTAACAGAAATTTATGACATGCAGTTGCAGATTCCATTGCTATCTGTAGACATAAACAGATTATATTAGCAGGCATTATCAATTATAGACAATTTAAATAATTTTATTTAATTACGATAACTCAACATTCGTCTAAATTAAAATTTATAAACAAAGCACTGAGGGACAAAAATATATTTATGTACATGTTATTAAAGATAGCTTGCATATTTTTATAAATATGTATTGATAACTATTTAAAATTATTGGATTTTTTTTATTTTTTTATTTTTTTTTGTTTTATTCTTTCTTCTGTTTTTGATTTTGGGGGGCATATTCATTGATGGTCAGGTGTTACTTCTGGCTATGTGCTCAGAAATCGCTCCTGGCTTGGGGGGACCATATGGGATGCCAGGGGATTGAATCTTGATCTGTCCGAGGCTAGTGCTTGCAAGGCAGATGCTTTAGCTCTAGCACTACTGCTCCAGCCTCAATATAGGTTTGATATTTCAAAGAAAATATTGGAAACATAAAAAGTAATAGCATGAATAGAACAATATTATTAACATTTGTTTACTTTTTATAAAGTAATTGATATTGCTGGGCACTTGGGTTATTTCCATATACTGGCTATTGTAAATAGTACCTGCTGTGAACATCAACTATTTATCTTTTCAGATAAATAGCATTGTGTTCCTTAGATAAATGTCTAAGAGTGTAATTACTTGATTCTTTGGTAGTTATCAACTAAAAGTACTTGGGGGTCTATATGCAGAGCTCGGATCAAATCAGGTTTTGTCACGACTATGGTAAATAGCTTAATCAACTACTTTACTATTTCTCTAATCCGTTACAACCTTCATTTTCTTTTAATACAGTGATTTATATTTAAAGATATTCATATTTTATTTTCTTATATTTATTGTTAAATTCTACTGCATAAAATACACTGTTTAATTTACTCAATGTTGAATTGCTATCCTCTATTTGAAAAGATGAACATTTTATATGCATTTCAACATATATAGTCAATAAAATATAGTTTTGATTTAGCTGACTTTACATTGGTCAGTTAAATCGAATTATAAAATTGATATTTATAATATTTAAACTCTTTAAAACATATTGTAAATTTAGGAATGTTTAATTAGTATAAGATTTACTAACATACCATCAACTTAAAATGCTAGCAACTTCTTTAAAACAGAAAAATTGTCTATTAATTTTTAAATTTTCTACTCCCAGAACCAAGCATATAGTTACATTAGGTTTTTATAAAATCAATTAAAATAATTTTTGATAGTTTAACTGATTAACTGATCTTATTCTTCCTCAGTGTTTCAGGCAAGTAAAATTAAGTTATCATATGATTTCACTGAATAGGAAGCTATTGAAATAAAAACTTACTTTTAGAAAGTTCTGGAATAAATAAACTTGAACTCCTAAATGTAACAATGGGAAACAAATTGCCTGCCAAGGAAACAACAGGCAGTGAAAAATCTATCTGGGCCTGCCTGCAGTTCTGAGCCTCATTTCCCAACAGCTGTTACTAGATCCTTTAATGAGTGCCTTTTGTAGAAGTACAAGGTGAAAAGCTAACTCAGAAGATGATGGATCACAGGCATATTAGTAGTAATGTATAGTGGAAGAAATTAAGTATCATGAGTTAGAGATAACATTTCTATAACTACATGGAGTAAACAGATCAGATATCAGTCAATAAGATAATGATTTTTCATCATTAATTTTAAATTTATGCAATTTTTACTTTTTAATCGTAGATCTGTTATGTAAAGCATCCTAATGGTAATGGACCTTCTTTTGTTTTTACTGGTGGAAAAATTTAAATGTTATTTATGCATATCAAAAACCTTTCAGGTGATTAATGTTTAATTCCAAATTTTTTGATACATTTAAAAAACGATTTACTTTAAAACAGTTATATAATGATTATATTTGTATATAGTTTACTCAACCTGAAAACAACTAGCTCCAAAAATGTATTTTATCAGTATATTCATGCACTATTGGCTCAGTCAATTGGAATATATTTCTAATAAAGATAAAATCATAGACCTATTAATTATGTGGTAAGTAACCATTTTGATTTTTTGATTACATAATATACTCTCAAAAATAATACACATATTCTTCAACTAATCTCTAATGTACGTAATAGAGACTAAAAAATTTACAGATATCTAATTCTATCAGAAAAGAGGAGATGAGGGCCTGAGCAATAGTGCAGATGTAGAGCATTTGCCATTCACTCGGCTAATCTAGGACGGACCTCAGTTTGATCCCTGGCGTCTCATATGGTCCCACAAGCCAGCGGCGATTTCTAAGCACATAGACAGCAGTAATCCCAAAGCATCACCCTGTGTGCTCCCCCACCCCCCAAAAAAAAAACAAAAGAAAAAAAAACAAAAGAAAAAGAAAAAATAAAGAGGAGATGAAAATCTATTGTTTGTGGATGAGGGCTTTTTATATAAATTTCTTGATAATATACCTTTTTATACAAGAATATTTTTGTTGTCTAATGCTTAGATAGTTTTGAGGATGAAGGAAGGAAAAAGGGAAAATTATCTTACTTTCTCAGAAGAGATTTTTAAGAAAACTGGTTGTCCTTAAATGTGAAAGATGAATCAGATTAAAATCATATAATTGAACTGATGCAATTTTTTTCATTTTTCACCTTTTTTATTGAAGTACTGAGATGTACAATATTCTCAATTATGTTTTATGCATACATCATTTCAAAATCACACTCGTACTAGAGAACAATAGTTGTACCACTAGAGACCCAAGGACTCCTCTGTGTCAGCTTTTTCTTTTTTTTTTTTGGATGCTGCTACCCACTTCAATTAGTGAATTTATATTTGGGAGGAAAAATTATTTTTTGTTTTGGGGTTATGTTCTGTGCTGACTCCTGGCTCTGTGCTCAGGAAGCCCTATGAGGGGTACACTCTGTGTCAGCTTTTTCAACAGACAAAATCTTCATTTCCAATTACTGAGTTTGTTCTACCTTTACTATGTTTTTCTATATTTTCTTTTTGTCTCACATATGTATCGAGAGGATTTTTTTTGTATTTCTTTTAATTTTTGACCTGTGAATATGGTAACATAAAACATACATAAAGAAAAAAATTGAAAATTTCACAAAATTGTAAATCGATTATATAAAAAGTTTTATTTTACTACTTGTTTTTAAGAAGTCTTTATAGACTTAAGACACTATGACAAAATAAAAACATTACATTCTATGATAATCAAGTTTTTCTCAATTTATAGGAATTTAAAAATTTCTTTTGTTTTTGGGTTAGCCCTTGCTGTACTCAGGACAACTCCTGGCATTGTTTGAGGAACTAAAGGCATTGCTTGAGAAATTATTGCTTGACTAAACCCTGAATGACTATATCTAAGGCAAGCATTCTACCAATTGTTCTATTTTTTCATTTCTAAATGAGCTTACAAAGTGGTCTTATTACACATAATGTGATTGTATCATTCATGTAAGTTAACTCATAGCAAGGTGTTAATAGAAAATTTATGTAGGTTCAAGAGTAAGACTGAAAATTTTCTTGGTGACGTTTGGTTTTATTTAAAATATTTAAAGTAAAATATATTGGAACTATGAAGTGAATATACAAAATATATAGAAACATTTTTAATAATATGGCACAATTTTGTGTATTATTCAATTTTGTTCAATTCAATTTAACTTAGAAAAAGTATTTTTAACCATTTATGGCAATAAAAATTTACAATTTACAACTTTTTCATATATTATAATGAGAGGCAGGTTATACAGTAGTTATGAATTCAATTTTGGTCTCAGCTTCAGTTTTGAATTTAGTACTGCCCTCATTAAACTTGTAAAAGTAGATACTTGTTGCCTCACTTTTGAAATTGAGATAACTACAAACATCTACCTATAGGCATTTATTCCATGTATATAATAAACGGTGCTATTCATTTACTGAGCTGAAATCATTTACTATAAATTAATTTGTAAAAATGTTCTGGGACATTTTTAATATATTGCTAAAATTTTATTATATGTATTTTTATTTTAATTATATTTTAATGTATTTCTTATAAAAGTGGCATATACATTAAATTTAATACATATGTAGTCTTTTTTGTACTTAAATTTTATTCTAAATTCAAGGTCTTTCTGGTTCAATAGCTATTTTTAAATTATTTAAAGTGTTTCTTTATATGTTAACCTCTATCAATGATTCTTACTAGTATTTGTTTTCTAAAATTTACAGTTAACATGTATTACTAAAATCATATATCACATTTAAATAACCTTGTCTATTTTCTCAAGTCTGTTCACTTCACTGCTTTAAGGTCATATCTTATAATTGTAGAATGTCTCAGTAATAAAGGTCGGTAGATAAGCCTCCCAAGATAGCCAAACAACTAATTTATCATTCTATGGTTCATCAGAACAGAAACACAAACCACATCTTCTGTGCCCTTAGTATAGATTTTCAATAAATAGAAATGCTCTTATAATATCAAACGTCTTTTATAAACTATATTTAAATAAAACAATGCGATTTGTTTGTATATTAATGTAAAATATATATATGGAAAACATAAAAACTAAAATTGAATTTGATAGGGAGAATGCTGAAACTATATGGAAGCTGAAATATTGAACAGCAACGTGCTTCTCTTTTTGTTTCCTTTTGTTTCGGGGCCACATCCGGCAGCACTCAGCGTTTGCTCCTGGCTTTGATCTCAGTAATCATTTTTGGCAGGCATAGGGGACCATAGGGGATGCCGGAGGTAAAACCCAGGTGGGCTCTGTGCAAGGCAAATAACCTACCTGCAGTGCAACCACCCCACCACCCACAACGTACTTCTTTTCTGTCCACAGAAAAATTACTTTTATGTTAATAAAACAAGCTTTATCATTTATATAGCTACTTATACTACATATTATTTGAAGCCCACCAAAATACTACAGAATAAGAAATATTATCACTGTTCCAAGTTTAAAGGCCACTGGAAAAAATGACTATCAATGATCATACTCTGGTTAAAATAATTTCTATTTATTGATGTGTTTCGGATTTCTGTTCTGGAACATTCAGGCATCATGTGGTAATGGAGAACTAATAATATAGATTGAATATGGTAGAAAATATAATTGCTTCTTCAAAAATAAAAATATTTTATTTGGAAGATTAATGTTTGTGAATGATTATATGATTATATGTGGGGATTTAATATTGCTCCTTGTACTCCATTTTGTCATTCTATTAGCTCTGTTTTTTGTTTGTTTGTTTGTTTGTTTTTTGATGCAATTTTCCCATTGACTTTCTTGCTTTCAAATTTACAGCATTAGTTTGTTCATGTTTAAAATTCTCTGTAAAGAATCTTGAAATCTTGTGGGAAAAGATGCAAAAGCAATCTCATCAATCAGCCACAGAAAGCAGAGCCATGTTTGGGACACTGCACTTGGAGTGTTAATAAGAGCCTTGAGTACTCATTTGCCCAGATTCTGGTTTTTCAAGAAAAATATAAGACAGATAATCCATTCTGCCAAGGCAACTACAAGTTTCTTACTATTCCATATCTAGTCAATATAATATCTCCTTTTTTCATACAGAATGCATTATTTATATTGGTGCACATGGTCTTAGTTTAGAAATTATAAATAATTTTGAATCAAAACACAATAAAAATGAATATCCTAATGCTGGCTTCAATTTTTTAATTAGAGCCACTCTTTCCTAAGTGTCTTGTATTGATAGTTTTCAAAATAAAACTCTTTGATAAGTGTTATTTGGGGATAGATATAATAGTTTTAGTAGTTTGAACTTTATTCAAAGTAATTTGATTTGTGTAGGTCAAAAATATTTATTATCTAGCATGAAGTTTTTCTTAACTTGAAAATTTTTATGGAGTTTACAATGGCTACTAAATACTCTCCCTAATAGTACCTAAAGCAACAGTTGTAACTTGGAAACAGTGCTTAAAAATCATTGCCTATTTTGAAAAAATATATAATTTATAACTTAATTTTATACCATTTCTTTAATGATTGTTGTATCAGAGGAGAGTATATATAGTTAAGAAGGTGCTTATAGCAGAGCTTCTTTCAATGCTTATTGCCAAATGGTTTCCTGAGCACTATAGTTAATGATCTCTGAGCACAGAGCTGAGAGTAGCAGCTAAGCACAACAATACAAAAATAAATAAAATACTTATTCTAATTTATAAACAACACTCAATTTCCACTTGCCTTTCAAAGGCAGATTAGTTTTAGTGTGATTATTACATATGCGTGCATGTATGCGTATGCTTGAGATATTTCAATTGCTTAGTGTTTGGTCACTTAGTTTTGATAGTTGTAGTTGATCATTAAAATTATTTTATTTCTCAAGTTAATTTAGATGCAATTATATGCTGGGCATTCTCTTGATTACATTTTTCAAATTTTACTTCATATATTTACTGCTGAAGGTTTAACATAAATAGTGATGTTAAGATAAACAGTATAAAACTGTAGGCCAGAGCACTATACAGTGGACAGGGTGCTGCCTTACACACAATAGACACAGTTGTGTTGGTACTCAATATGCTCTACTAAACTTCTAGACATGATACTTAAGCACTGAGCCAGAAGTGAGAACTGACTACCACTGGGTGTAGCCCTCCCATCAAAAATAAATAAATAAATACAAGGAAAAAAGTGTAACAACCAGAAGAAGAATATTTGTAAATGTTATGTGTAAAAAACAAAACAATAATGAAAAATCCTTTATTGCTAATTAAGGAATATAAGATGATGCACTGATGTATAAAAAATTATAAAAGTTACTTTTAGGTAAATGCAAATTAAACTCACTATGAAACATTGTGTAACACTGATAAAATGGCTTATATATGTATATATGTATATATGTACATATATACATTCATATATATATATATATGTTGGGGGCAAGAAGTTGTACCAAGGCTGTGAAGATTTTGGAACTCTGTTTTTGGGTCTATAATTTATTGCATATGCCTTGGAAAACTGTATGAAGTTTACATTCAAAAAGCAAAAAGAATAGATATAAGAGCAAGAAACACTATTTTCTAGGTATTTATCTGAAGGATATAAAACCCATACAAAGAAATATTTATTCTGCCATATATAACTGCATTGTAAATGATTACTAAAATAGAATATAACCTAATATCTATAACCATACTATGGTATAAAGAAGATGTGGTATAGTATTTCATGGAGTAATACTATCTCATAAAAAGCTTAAATTATAAATTTTATGGTAAATTAATAGCACCTCCATTATTATTTTCATTAATACTTAAGGTGAGTAGTAAAAATGTTGGATGTCTTGCTTTTTTATGTAATATAACTAAGTAAACAATTTTAAGGAAAATCATAAAACTATCTCTGTCTTGGTGAGAATTGGTAAGACCAGAGAAAAAGAAAAATGCAGGGAATTAGAAAGCAAAGGTTTTTTGTTTGGAAAGTGCGCTGGAACTTTGGTAGTGAATGTAATTTATCTAATTTATCTACCTACCTACTTACCTACCTACCTACCTACCTACCTACCTACCTACCTACCTACCTACCTACCTACCTACCTACCTACCTATCTATCTACCTACCTATCTATCTATCTATCTATCTATCTATCTATCTATCTATCTATCTATCTATCTATCTATCTATCTATCTATCTATCATCTATCTATCTATCTATCTATCTAACCTGTCAATATTGATATATATCTTTATCTAATTGATATATCTAAGTTCTATGATAAATAAAGAGAAGAGAGTAAAAGGAACATTTTGCATACACTGAATTAAAAAAGGTTATTAAGATAACACCTTGAATTTTCAAACTAGATATTTTAGCAATGTTGAGTGAAATGGAAATGGCAATATCTGAGATTTTTTTTGTTTGTTTTTTTGTTTTTTTGGGCCACACCCGGCGGTGCTCAGGGGTTACTCCTGGCTGTCTGCTCAGAAATAGCTCCTGGCAGGCACGGGGGACCATATGGGACACCGGGATTTGAACCAACCACCTTTGGTTCTGGATCGGCTGCTTGCAAGGCAAACGCCACTGTGCTATCTCTCCGGGCCCAATATCTGAGATTTTTAATTATTCAAGAATAATAATAAATTTATATTTAAAAATAATTTTCAAAATAATTGTGCTGTATAATACCTAGAAATATTTGCCAATATTAGTTTATTTCCTCTTTTTGAAGTATTAAGAATCAAACCCAGACAAGCCACATGTGCAAACAACTGTTTAAGGTTTTTAAGTTGATATATATTAGCAAAATAAGTAAAAAAAAGTTGTTAGGTAACTGTTCAATGACAACATTTGTATTATAAAATATAATTTTGGTCAGATACACCTTATTAAATGAAAATATTTAAAAATCAGTGTAAGTTATTGTAGTGAAAAGATTGACTCAATCTATAAAATATTTAGAAATTACCCAGTTGTGAATCAATATAGTATTCAACAAAATTTTAAACTGATCCAACTGTATGTTTTATTTTATAATACATTGAATATTAAAGTATCAGTTTTGTTTTGTTTTGTTTTGTTTTGGTTTTTGGCCACACCAGTGATGCTCGGGGTTTACTCCTGGAAATACTCTCAGAAATTGCCCCTGGCTTGGGAGACTATATGGGATGCCGAGGGATCAAACCTAGGTTCATCCTAGGCTAGGGCATGCAAGACAGATGCCTTATGTCCTGTGCTACAGCTCCTGCCCTATAAATTTATATTTTTAATTATAAGTTTATACCCTAAAGTTACTTATGACACCAAAATAAATATTTAATTTAAATAATCTTACATTATATTCTGTCATTTGAGACGTTCTGAGGGGCTGTGATATAAGTTCAGGGGTTAAGGTATACGTTTTGAATACATATCAGCCTATTTGTATCCTGGGCCTCACATAGCTTAACATCACCATGTTCAATCTAAACACTATTAATGTGATCCTGGTATCATATTGCATTTTCAGATCCTAACACTGAGCCTCTGGACAGTAGCCAATATCACTCACAGTGGTTTTTGACCCTCTGGATCTTCACTTTAGAGGTATCTCATCTCTAATAAAGAAAGGATTCTAGTCATAGAAATGTTAGTCTTTAGTATAAGACAGTCAATTAATAACTATTTAGAAGTCTAACTGCAAATTTGCTATGACTCTTTAAGAAGTGAAATGGGAAATTATTCATAAAGTTGTACAACACATTAGAGTAATGTTATAATATGCAAAACAATCAAATTGTGACCCAAGCTGTCTGTCTCATTGGTTTCCAGATTGCAGCAAGATTGATTTTTTAGTTCTTTATATAGCTTCATCTTTTCTTATGCCATATGTTTCTACTTCCTCACTTTTAATCAGTCTCAATACACTGTCTGTATGATCAAAATTCAAATTGTTTCATAACTATTCAAGCATAGAGCTTTTTATATTCCTTAACTAAGAAATACTCTGATTATTTTAGTAAGGACAGGTGGCTTTCTATTGAAAAAATATGTTGTTGTAAGTTATGGTTTAGATTTTTTCATCTAAATTAAATTGATGTTCTTTGATAGTTGGCACATATTGATTTGCTATCAAATTATATCTCTATGATGTGAAGCACTTTATATAAACTATTTATTATAAACTGATATACAGCCATCACTCTATTTTTCAGTTTATTTTATGAGACTCTAAAGAAATCACTACAAATAGAAAATATTTTGAAAGGAAAACTAGTTTTAAAAAGGCCATTAGAGAGGCACGTAACTGAGAAGAGGAAAATAAAAAGATAAAATAATCCAAAGTGATTCACCTCATGTTATGAAATAGATATATTGGAATAGTGTTAACACAATAGAAGCAACCAATAGTTTGGTTAAAGAATTGAGGTTTTTTATTGTACTTAAAATATTCACTAAAATGGATGAAACAACTTGGAATCAATTGATATGTATGTGTAATTGATCACCACATGAATATGCTATGATGTACATGGCTATAGTGTCATTCCAATAAACATGGCATCATTGGTATTTTGCCTCATTCTCTCTCTGCCTTTGCCAAAAACCAAGCACTGTTTTCTCTTTATTCAAACCAATTCCCAATACCAGGAGGGGGAAGGTTGAGTAATCCAGGTGAGCTTTTAAATACCAAAAGAGGTTTAGAGTAGGAGAAAGTTGGGGAAATACCTTTCTTTGGTGTTGGTAGCTTAAAATTAATCAACTAAAAGTATATGACCAACCAGTGCTATGTAAGGAGAAAGTGACTCTCATTCATTGTTAGTGGAAATGTTGACATCTTTTTTGGAAAACAATATGATCATTCCCTGAAAACTAGAAATTGAGCTTCTATAAGACCTAGCAATTATACTCCTTGGATTATAGCCTAGAGTCCACAGAATGTATTGCGGAAAAAATATCTCCAAACTTAACTTTTTTATTTTATTTATTTATTTATTTATTTATTTATTTATTTATTTATTTATTTATTTATTTATTTGGTTTTGGGGCCACCTGGTGAAGCTCAGGGGTTACTCCTGGCTATGCGCTCAGAAGTCACTCCTGGCTTGGGGAACCATATGGGACACCGGGGCATTGTGCCGCGGTCCGTCCTAGGCTAGCGCTGGCAAGGTAGACACCTTACATCTAGCGCCACTGCCCCGGCCCCCAAACTTAACTTTGTTGTTGCACTCTTTACAATACACAGAATGTAGAAACGTCTTGAGTGACTGAGAACCGATGAGTGGATAAAGACAAAAGTAGGTTTGAAGGGACATAGATAGACATTGTGGTGGAATGGAGAATTCACTGGAGAATTCTAGTTCAGGGGGACTAGAGAGTTTATGAAAAAATACATTCAAGAGCCCCTTAGGGGGAAATAACTCACTCTATTTTATTTCGGAATTAAATATTTATACTATGTCTCAGCCAATCTGTTGTGCATAAAGTAGGGTATGAGCTCTATGTTAGCCAATCATGTTAGGTAAAAATATGGTGAGAGTTATGTGTATTTAGCATTACAGGGTGTCTTCTCTAAATTTAGGAAATTAAAGATAACAGGGTGTAGGTTAATATGAATAGAAGGGTATGTGCTGTGTGTGTTTAAACAAAATGTGTGCCCAAAGATTTTAGCTACCGTGGAAAGATAATAATATTCTGGTGTTGAGGGTATGTTATAGCAATACTGTAGGCCTGACAATAAACTCTTTTGTAGTCATACCAATATGATTTACAAAATAGAGGAAAGAAGATAGGAAGAAAACAGTTTCATTTATTTTGCCTCAATATTTATTTTTTTAAATCAAAGAAAATTTTATTGAGCTTCTAATTTACTCTATTCAAAGCACTTCAAATGGCAATATTCATATAGTTAGTTGGAAGATGCACTATTTGCATACAGTTTATATTACTGTTCCATCACCATTTTAGTGTATCTTTTACACACATATGCACTTATCAGTCTTGGGGCTGCTTTTGAAAATACTGGTAGATAATTGGGTTACTCCCAGAATCTTGTGTAATTTTTATGTTATTTTATTTTTTCTGCCTTACCTATTGGTATTCAGAGAATATTCCTAGATCTTTGTTCAGTGATTACTCTGAAGTTCTGGGGTGTTTGAGATGAATACTGTGTAGAAATGAAGCACCCTATCAGCTGTACTATCACTCCAGATGCTATAATCTGCCTTGTGAGCCAACAATTTGCTTTACTCAGAAACAAATCTCTGTCCTCTCAGTGCCATTTTGTTAGCATTTTGTGGGCTTCTCCTCTATTATCTATATCCAGAAAGTGTCAAGTCAGAACAGATAAACTCTATGATTGCTTTATTTGGTTACTTTGTCTGAAGGATCGATCACTGCCTTCATTGCCTCATGTACAGTCTCTTGAAAACTACTGTTTAAATTAGTTGTACTAAGTCTTATTTCATCTTGATAGTTATCAACTGGGAGTATAGTCTGAAACTGCTATAATGTATTGGCTAGATGTCAAACTTTATAGTTCCATTTATTAATGACATTCAAAAACCAACAAGGTCTTATGAGTTCAAAATTATAATAAACTCACCTACTTTTTTAAGGAATAAATTAAAATAAGTTATATGACTTAATTTTCATACTTTTGAAATATTTAATATGTTTAAACATAATTACATATCACATTAGCACATTTTTCATTATTACTGAGATGCTTTCATTTAAATTAGTACTCTTTGATTTTATATATTTCTTCACTGTAAATGTTCATTTCTCTTTGAAGGTTCAGTTTGTCTCCAACCACTTTATAATTTTTTACACTGTTATATAAGCTTTCCAAAAGTTTAAGATAAATTGGGATGTAACTATCACTTATTCGAATGTCAAAATTAAGCCAATTAAAGAAAAAAGAGCTCAATACTTAAAAAGACAAGAACATTATTCTGAAAGATCCTTCAATTTTTTTGATCTGTTATATTTAAACTATATATACACCTATATAGATGGCTTGAAATTTTACAGGACAGTTTCATAATATCTTAAAGTTATTTTTATATATAGATGTGAAAGACGTGTATGTAATAAATATATTTTAAGATAAGGATATATTGAGAAAGACAACACTTTATATGCTATTTTAAATTCTTCTTTGTATGTTTGTTTATATTGTTTTGTAATGCATTAAAATAAATATTAAAATGTGTGTATTACTATATTTAGTTGACATAATTGTAGTTATCAATAAAATAATGGCACTTAAAACTAATAGAAATCAAAACAATTACTTAGGTCTAAATTGTTATCTGCATATGCTGGGATCATATATTTGAATATTTTCCCAATCACTATGATATTTAAGATCACTTATGGACTAAATCATTCATATAACCAGTGAGAAAGTAACTAATGCAACCCAAATGAGAAGAAAAAATTCTTTATTATGGATGACCTTTGCCAAGAATAGTAGTAAATGTGACCAATAGGTATAGAACAAATCACTTAATACTGTAAAATGTACAAACTGGGTGGTGTATTTTAGTTTTCAGTACTATTCCAGAATAAATATATAAAAGTCAGATGTTAATTGAATAATGAATTTAACAAGTAAAAATGTAAAAAAATCATTACTAATTATATAGACAAATGCAAAAAGTTTTTAAAGAAAATAGTATATGAAAAATTCATACAATTTAAGAATATTGACGCTAAGATTTAATAAAGTGAGTTTTAGTATGAAATATGCCTATTTTGGAAAATAGAATATGAAAGTACATGATTTATAAGTTCTTACATAGTAATGGGATAAATAAATGTATGTATATTTGATACATATTCTCTATACAAATTTCATTACATATTTATAGATTACATAACACATTTATATATCAAATATATAAATATTATATATGAAAGTACTATTTAGTGGCACTATCTATAAAATGCATATTTAAATATATGAGATATATTCACTGAATTTGTACAAATATATAGTTACTAAAGCAAGTCAGGAAAGAAAATAATTCTAGACTTGGTAAAAACATTTGAGACCAACTCTGAATTTATGTCACAATACAGTATTTTTAGAGATTTACAGGCAATAGATGTAATTATCTTGTGCAAAAATCTTCAAATTTTCCCTTTAAAAGAGTTTTACCATATTGTGTTAATACATGATATATTGCTTATGGACATTGTTAAAATAAGAGAGAATTGTATCTCTAAAATTTGATTAATCCATGTTCAGAAATCAATGAATGAAATTTATCTATTAATAAACAAAATTATGTTATATAAAAACATATTTTAAGAATAATTTTGATACTTTCATAATCTCAGAAATGGAAGTAATATAGCTCATCTTTCATAAGTAGAAAAGTTTTAGCTTATATTTTATTTTCAATAGTTATTACCTAAACATAATAGAATTAAAGCTGCATTTCTATGATGGTTAAGAGAATCATGGTCAAGTGAATAAGCATGCATACTTAATTAATGCAATTTAAATTTTCAGACCCCTATGATCTTTTCTTATCCACTGGAGTTTTATTTAAGATTTTAGGTAATCTAAAGAAAATGTTCTTTCTCAATGCTTCTTTTAGCTTTATTTTTTATTTTTGTTTGTTTGTTTGTTTTGTTTTGTTTTGTTTTTAGGCCACACCTGGTGATGCTCAGGGATTAACTTTGGCTATGCGCTCAGAAATCACTCCTGGCTTGGGGGCCCATATGAGACGCTGGGAATTGAACCCAGGTCCATCCTGGGTCAGCCGCGTGCAAGGCAAACACCCTATCACTGTGCTATCGCGTAGGCTCCTTATTTAAGCTTTTAATTTTTTAAGTGATATTTTTAAAGATTGGTAAAGTTTTAAGAATAAAAGAAACTGGGCTGGAGAAATAGTGCAGCGGTAGGGCATTTGCTTTTCACAGAGCTGATCCAGGACATTGGATTCGATCCCCAAGTGATCCCCAGTGTCCCAACACAGGTCACCCAACACTGGAGTGATTTCTGAGCGTATAGCCAGGAGTAACCCCTAAGTGTCACTGGATGTGGCCACAAATAAATAAAATAAAATAAGAAACTTAGGGAAGAAAAAGTTTGTTACTTTTCATGAAAACTAATATTTCCACACCAAGATCCTCAACACTTTAATAACATATTTACCATCCTAATGATAATTCTATGAAAGTTTTAACAAGTGTGATCTCTATATTTGAGGATGATTATATTGAACAATATTTAAAATGTCTTTTATTGGTATAAAAATAAGCAAATGTCTAAGGAAAATAATTACCAGTAGATACGAAGACAGGTTGAGAGTGGTACAGTTAGATTTACTTTTTAATGTGACTCTTGGTATTTTTGAGGTCTAACTTAAGAGAGGTACAGTTACGGAGACTAGGACATGAAACAACTACAAGGTTGAGTTACAGTGAACTATGGATTTATAGATAGTTTTATAAGTTAAAACCTATGACATCTGTGTTAGTACTTTTGTAACTTTGGAGTTATGTGACATATTATCACTCTAGAGAGAGAAAGAAAAATTAAAGTTTATATCATTTCGTATGATAGAGTCCACAGGTAAGATGTGCCTGCTGAGAACTTTTCAGGACTAGGGAAAAGTCCTTGGAACATGTATCTGAGATTACTTGGTGCTGGCTCACAAATGGACCTAACCCTGAGATAACAGACAGACTCTGTGCTTGGCACAGACCTCGGTATCTGGCCATCCCTGATACATCTGTATCCGGTCTTCGTTCCTTGAGGGAGACATCTGTGACTTTGTTCCTGCTCCAACAATGCCCTCATGATTTATTCCCATCTTCCTTTATGTTTAACTCATCTTTTAATTAATCTCAGCATATCTACCTATGCAAGCCTCGTCGTGTAGGGGATGGCCAATAGATTGATTATAAAACCCTGAAGCCATACAATAAAATTACTATTTGAACATTAATCAGTAGCATAGGCTGTAGATCTGCAGTCTGTAATTTATCTCATTTCTTCAGGCTCTAAATATCAGTTTCTCCATACTGCTTAGAAATACAGGTTTAGGGGCCGGAGTAGTAGCACAGTAATCGGGCTTTTATCTTGCACGTATTTGACCCAGGACTGACAGTGGTTCAAATCCCGGCATCCCATATGGTTCCCAAACCAGTAGCAATTTCTGAGCACGGAGCCAGGAGTAACCCCTGAGAGCCACTGGGTGTGACCCAAAACAAACAAACAAAAAGAAAGAAATGAAAAGAAATATAGGTTTAGCTAATGAAATTAACCATTTCATAAAAATAATTTCTGAAAAACAATCATGTTCATGTTCTAAGTATATCATGAACATATTTAACAAAAATGCTATATAAAATTTCAATATAAAAACATATCTACTAAGCTTAACAATAAACAAAATATTCCCATTCGTGAGTAAAGGCTAAGACCAAAATTAATTCTGTTGAATAGTTAAAAAAATAAAAAAGCTTATTCATCTGCAATTAATGTTGAGCTATCATATTTTAGAATAGTCACCACTCATATTATAAATAATATAAACAGATAATTTTATGTAAAATAAAAATAAAAGAGAATCATGGACAAAATGTAGACCATCAGCATAGGTGCATAAATAAAATGACTATCAACAAATAATAAGTTATAGTTGCTTGCTTCATTTGAACTCCCTTTTCCCCTTATTCTGTAAATTTGACTCAAATAGAAAATTAGTAGGCAAGCATTTGGCCAAAAAATAAAAGAAAACTTATAAAGACAATTTAAATGCTCAAAAACCATTTTCAGCAACTCAGATCTTATAGACTCCTTAAACTTGAATTTCCTAACTTTCAGTTTATGTGCTTTTGCAATAAAATCATGTATTTTTTTTAAAATTTTATACACTTAGTGAGTTTTGCTTGGTTTTCAATATATTATAACTCACATGTAGAAAATAAAAATTGGGGAAGAGAAGAAATAAGAGAACAAAATAGAATTTTTTTGCTTTTCAATATATTTGTAAAAACATTTCAATTCAAAATATAAAAATTTATCTGGCTTTAGAGAGAGGGAACACAGTTCTTTAAATTGATGTTTTCTAAGCTTACATCTATTTCCATGTTAAATTTTTATTTTAGTTTCTTTGACACATTACAATTATTGGTTATAAAACAATTGGAGATTAACTATCTTGCTCATGCTCAGAATATCCTAATGTTATAAATGGAAGGTTTTTTTGTGGGTTGTGGGATTAAGCCATACTCAGTTGTGCTCAAGGATTTGCTCTTGGTTCATAGCTCAGAGATCATTGCTGGAAGAGCTCAAGGACTGTGTGCAGTGCCTGGAATCAAATAAAGGTCTACAGAGTGCAAGTAAATAAGTACTTCATCTACACTACTATATTTTAAACCTCAGATCTGTGAGTTACATAAAACATTTTTAATGTTTTATAAAAAGTTTTATTATAAACCACAATTTGATCCAGAATTTATTCTTGATCTTTATACTTTAATCAGTGGACTCCACTTTTAAAAATTATTATTAATTTGTAATTACTCTAAATTTGCAATGCTATCTGCTCCTAAATACAAAATATTAATCACACTTAACGGATAATTATTTCTGTTTCTCTTAAACTCTCTTTGAAGAAGATATATCCATTCAAGATATTTATTTAGATTAGTTTCAATATTGTAAAATTAATTACATTCTTGAACTGTTCTTTGGTTCTAAGTTCTTTTTGTACTTTATGACATTTAAATAAATACAAATTTATGGTGTTGACATAGTGTGGCAAGCATGGTGATTGTAAATACCTTTTTTGGTGCCACAGAAAGTATCTGATTATTACAGTCCAAATTGTTTAGAGCAATTTCACTATTGAACTATCTATTGATAAAATCTAGTCATTCATTACTGATTTCTATGTGCTACTATAATGACTATTGTAGGTATAAAGATAAATTTCATGCTTTCATCTTGGAAAATTATAAAGGCAACTTCTATGTCAAAATTTATTGTGTTATTATCTTGGATTCATAGAAATTAGAAATGTAAAATAGCTATTTGGTCATTTCCCCTATTTTGTATATATTTTGGTCTGAGTGATTTCTTTAGAAAAAGAGTTTTGCCTAATCTAGTTATACATAACTCGAGTGAAAAACTTGGAAGACTTTACTATAGTTTAAAAGATCTTTCTGTTGGGAATTATTATAATGATAATAAGCATACTTTGCACTGTTTAATTTTCTACAAGCTTTATCTAAGCCTCCTGGAGTAGCCTAGAGCTACTCTGCATATGTCCCCTCCCCTTTGTTGTGGTGCCATTCAAGTCATCATAGATGTTGATACAATGAACATAGCACATTTAATCATGTTTGGCATAGTGATTTATATGTCTTTTAGCAATTTTATGTCTGCCAACTCTTCTTGCATCTTTGAAATTAATTAGAATCCTAACAGATGAAGATGAACTAGTAGAATATAGAATTAATGATATCCATTACAGCAAATCATTTAAACAGTTGAAGCTTTTAAATAAAAGCTAACTCTGGTGGTTATTTTTTGAGGATATTAAAAGTATTAACTATGTCAATTATATATTCAAATATCTCTCTTCCATTTATGTATTTTTCTTTTTAGAGTCTCCCAAAATAATGCTTCTTATTATTTGCAATATACTTCTAAAAGTTTTTTTTATTGTTGAAAACATACTGATTCAAAATAATAATATCTGACTACTTATAATCTTCCATATGAATTATAAAAAGTGGATTAAATAAAAATTATGATGTTGAGTGACCATGCCTATCTTCTAAAAAACATGTATATTTTAATATGATCATTAGAGTTTAATTTTATGAAGCAATAATATAAAAATTTCTGGGGGAATAGGTGTTAGTATTTATGTCTTATATGTACCTGGACTTTGTTAAATAATTTAAACCATATGAATTTTTAAGCATCCCTGCATATAGCTCCTGGAAGCCTTCAATGTCCTGATAAACCTATCACTGAAATCTGTGCTACAAAGGTCTCCACGTGTACCCCAGTACAGCAGAAGCTAAATAATATCACTTTCTGTAGGCCCTTGCTTTGACCCACTAGCCTCTGAGCACTGCCAGAAATGGTTCAGGAGTGTCAGGCCAGGAGTAATCCCTGACGACCTCTAACTGGGGTCCAAATACAACAAAAACATTAAAACAAACAAGCAATAAAAATACAGAAGTTAAATCACAATCTGTAGAACAGTTTAACTCAGTAACACTATTGCTTTATATTGAATCATTGATCGTGTAATATATTTTTTGTTCATGATGAGACTACACTCTTTGGTTTTTACGTAGGGTATACTCTTTCTTTCTTTCTTTTTTTTTTTTTTTGGTTTTTGGGCCATACCCGGCGGTGTTCAGGGGTTACTCCTGGCTCTCTGCTCAGAAATAGCTCCTGGCAGGCACGGGGGACCATATGGGACACCGGGATTTGAACCAACCACCTTTGGTCCTGGATCCGCTGCTTGCAAGGCAAACGCCGCAGTGCTATCTCTCCGGGCCCTCTTTGCTCTTTACTTAGAGGTCACTCCAGTGATCAAAGGTTTCATATAGGGTGCCATATATCAGGGAGTGAAATTAGTCAGATTCGCACAAGACAAGTGATCACTTTCTCTATATTGATTTCTTCAATCAATGTAGTGATATTTTCTTGTCATTTAAACTTCAGTGTTTGAATATAAGGTCAAGCTTTTATCAATCTTTACCAAAAGACATTTACCATACTGTATATGTATTACTAAATTTGAGAAAGGGAATGACTAGGCCTTGATTTAGGCACTCTAAATTGAGCTATATATTCTACAGTTAATTTCTTTAAAAACATGGCTGTAACTTTCAAAGAAAGTGAACTTTAAATAAAAATACATATTTTATTAAGGAAAAAACAATCAATCTATGTGATCTACTATATTTGAGAAATTAAATATGGGCTAGCACATAGATTTTCACTTATTTATAAATGGATATATTCAAAGAAATCTGAGCACTGAAAAGTAAACATCCATTTTAACAGTCACAAAGCTTTATAGCTATTGTCAAATGAGATGCCTTGAAATAGGAATTAGTTTTATGCTCAAATGTAGCAACATTTGATCAATTAGAATTTCTAGAGATGGAAATCAGTTTCTTTTATTTCTGTTTCTAAGAAAAATGTGTATGAATTTTTATAATAGAATCTGTCAGTTGTCCTAAGTGCTGACCATCTTACTTAGATTGCTGTGAGCAGTATGGAGAGATTTGCCTGTCAAAGCATGCATTGTGTTAAGAGAAAACTGCAAGACTATTACTAATGTCATGGGCAATGATTAAAAAAAAAAGCTCTAGGTTTAATCCCTTCTGGCTTTATTGAAAGAACTACCAAAGTGACATAGTGTCTTAACCCACAGGCAGATTTATTAGGGTGGAAATCTCTCTTGCTTTGTATTTAATTAGCTTAGTCTGTGGAGAGAACCTGGTAGCAGGGAAATCTCTCACTTTGACACAAAACATTGAACAATGAACTATACGTCAAGCTACTAAAAGAGAGGCAAGGACATTCTAATAAATTAACTACTAAGGAGAAAATATGGTGATCAGATCATATCTTTAGAGCAAGAAACGATATGTTCATCTTTACCACCTAATCATTCAAGGCCTCTCATTGCCTGAGTTTGATTGGGACAAGAAGTGAGAAACTAAGATAAACTGTGGCAAGTAGGGTTATTGTTATCACTGTAATAATATGGGTACAAATTATATTAACTAGAGAAAATTAGCCATAGTTCAGATCATAGCGATAAATTAATATTTAAAATTTGACCAATAAAAAAAAGCAAGAGATCAGATTGGATCTTTCTTAATATAAGACCCTGAGATGAAGTGCATCCAGCTTAAACTGTAATAGCTGAAGTATCTTAAGGCTGAGAGACTTGCTTAGAGCCTAGCAGACAAACAGACTCTCCTCTCAATTTACATCTCTCTGATTTCTAGCAAAGAAGTAACACAAGTTAGAAAGTATGCTGGAATCCTATCTACCTGCATTGGCCGTTTTCAGGGTAGTCTTTATTACCTGTTGTTGTTTTTTTCCTATTTAACTCCAAGGACGCTGCTCAGAGACTGAAACCTGTCTCCTATACTCCCTCAATAAAATAGTCATTATACAACACACAGTATATATGTGAACATAGTAATGTTTGGGGGCTGCAAGTCACTGCCAACCTTGAAGTTAGGGACCTTAGTAAGATATGCTCTAAGTTGGGTTTTGATACCAATAAGAATTTGATATCAAAACCTCCAGGTCACTGCCCTTGTCTAGTTGAAGCTGTATGGCCCCTACACATTTTGAGTATACATGAAAGTGGCTATCAAGGCTTGCTCAACATTGGTACAACACTAAAAGACACTCAGTTTCCCCTAGCCAGTTACTGTGAATGGCACTGTTTGACCAAAGCTCATCTTATATTTTATATATTTCTACAGATGCATGGGACCATTCTGATGAAAAGAAAGTTAATGCTTAGCCAAGATCAAACATTCTTCCTTAGACTTTAGGCTGACCAGAAACTAAAAAATAATAGGCAATACTTAATACAAACGAGAATCATAGACAGACACAGAGACGAGACCTGTATCACCACTCCTGCACCATAATTATTACAAATTACTGGTAGACTTAAAATCTACCAGTTTGTTTGTACCTGAACATATTTTTTCCTATATCATAGGAAACTCAAAACTACTGCTTGCTTCCCTGATTCCCCCAATTTTATACATATGTACTCTGCACATCTACTGATTTAAACCTTGGCTTACAGCCCAGGTCCACTAAATATTGGTGTTAGAGGCCTTGCCAAACACTAAAAATCTGCATCACATGCAGTACCCAGGTCTATTTGAAGCTGGTTTTACCAGCCTCTTCCAAGTTCTCACAAATGCTAATACTACATTGACAATACTACATTGATCTATTAGTAAATAAGTCTACAGAGAGCTGTGTATGTAAGACCATAGCACTTGTGACTGTGAGATCCCCAGTCATTGTCCAGATCCTCTTGCCATTTACGTAAGACGGTGCTAAGTTCTAGCAGCTGTGACACAAAATTCACTGTCACTATCTAGGATCACTAGATCTCATTGCTGTGGTTGCTGTGGGGAACGCTTAACAAAAATTTACCTGAGAGGGCCAGGACCATAGCACAGTATATGGCGTTTGTCTTGCACATGTCCAAATCACGACAGACCCTGATTCAATATCCAGCACACCTTTTGGTCCTCCAAGTCTACCAGGAGTGATTTCTGAGCCCAGATTCCTGGCACCTCTGGGTGTGACCCAAAAACCAAAAACATAAAAAAAAGTAGTATATCTGGTTAGTTTCTCAGACTAAGACAAATTATAAAATGTACAGTAAATAATATATTATGGATTTCATACTACTAAATCAGATATGTGAAATATTAAGGATTCTTACAAAAATGACACATATTTGATAGTGATAACTTTAAACACCATTTGTGAGAAAAATGAAGACTCAATAGATTTGAGGTTAACTTGCTTTAAAATGAATATGGGCATAGATTTGTAATTCTAGGAAAAGGTCTTATATGATAACTTCTAAACAAAATTACCTCAATTAAAATAACAAGAGACTAATGCAATTTTTTTGTTTTATTTGGGGGGGCCACATCCGGTGACACTCAAGGGTTATTCCTGGCTATGTACTCAGAAATAACTCCTGGCTGGGGGGACTATATGGGATGCTGGGAATGGAACTGTGGTCCATTCTAGGTTAGTGCGTGCAAGGCAAACACCCTACTGCTTGTGCCACTGCTCTGGCCCCAAAACAAATGTAATTTGGTTATTATATAAAATACAGATCTCAAAGAGTAAAAGGAGAAATAATAAAAGAGTAAGAAAAAACTAAAAAGAAGTGCCAAACTTTAAAATAAGTATATTAAAATCACAAATTATTTTATACATATACTTCACTAAACACTAGCGATCTAAATACACCAAAGGTACAGAATGACTTTATACATAGAAAACTAAACCAAATTTTTTTTGTTTTCTGGAGACTAACTTGAACATCAACTATGAATGTAAACTCAAACTAAAAGTTTAAAATTAATGCAGGTAAAACATTAGGCTTAAAGTAAAACGTTGCCGTACTTAGATAAACAGACTGCAAACTAAAAAAAAATGTAATAAATAACAGGAATGGACAATATTGATTAAAGATTCAATATGTAAAGAGAACATAATACTCATTAGCATACATATACCAAATGAAGGGACATTTAAATATATAAACAAGTGCCAGTCACACAATTTATAGAAGTGCTTAACACCTCAGCATCACCATTAGATAAACCAAACAGGCAGTAAATCAATAAAAAATAATAGTCTTAAGAGTTGAATAAACTGGAGTTAATAGATGTCCATGTTGCTTTAAAGTCCCCAAATTCCAAGTACTTATTCTCCCCCAATTGTAAGATAAGATGAAGTTTAATCTTTTCTAAATAATGAAATGCAACAAGTTAAGAATTTGAGTTAAGGGGCCGGGCGGTGGCGCTAAAGGTAAGGTGCCTGCCTTGCCTGCGCTAGCCTTGGACAGACCGCGGTTCAATCCCCTGGTGTCCCATATGGTCCCCCGAGCCAGGAGCAACTTCTGAGCACATAGCCAGTAGTAACCCCTGAGCGTTACCCGGTGTGGCCCAAAAACCAAAAAAAAAAAAAAAAAAAAGAATTTGAGTTAAATGTGAAATTTAAGAATCAGGACTATATATAATATATATACATACACACACACACACACACACACACACACACACACATATATATATATGTTATTTTTTTGGTTTTCTGGGCCACACCTGGTGATGCTCAGGGATTACTCCTGGCTATGCACTCAGAAATCGCTCCTGGCTTGGGGGACCATATGGGCCGCCTGGGGATCAAATCGCTGTCTGTTCTAGGCTAGCACAGGCAAGGCAGATGCATTACCACTCTGTGCCACCACTCCAGACCTGAAGAATCAGGACCATAATGACTAAATTATTTAAAACATATTTTAACCATCTATATGAATCCTGATAATATAGTGCTAGAATTTTATCATTAGAGCTTTGGGTGGTTTGGTTATGTGGGGAGCAAGATAGTATGAAGCAGAATGTTTTTACCTCTCTGTTCTACCCACCTAAATACTTGGGAAAATTCCTGACATGGGTTAGAACTGGTAAAGTCAGTTTTAGGGAGTAAACTTGTTCAAATACTCACTTCAAGCTAGTCACAAAGCAAGCAATCAAACTGTACCCACTCAGCTCACTTGTTCTGTGCAACTGTAGTTCTCTCCTCCAGTGTTCCTGGTAAGCCCTGGAATCAGACTAAGGCTAGGAACTGTTCTTTGCTAAGGAAAGGATGATTCAGTATTAACACCATCAGAAGCATTTCAGCTCTATCCTTTTCTTTTGCAGAAAATAATTTTAGGAGAAAGAAAAACAGTGAAGCAAAATGGTTTTATTGAAAGATATCACTTGAAAGACATGTGAGAGGAGACAAGGTAAGGAATATATGTTCAAAAGGGAACTTGAGCTTCTCTAAAAGTGGGTGTGTGTGGGGGGAACTGAGAATGATTTGGCTAAGTTAGATAAAATTTCTCTTCTTTTTCTTAGCCTGAATTTCTCAACACACATGACTTTGATCTGAGAAATGCCATCCAGGGTGATGTTTCTTCCATAATTTTTTCAAGACCTTTATTCTCCTGTATCTTTTCATTTTCTGAGAGGTCTTCCTCTTTTCTTTTTCGTCCCTTTTCTCTTTGAGACCCTGGTTTACTCTATGGCTGTTTTATCAATATTTCTACCTCCAAGGATCTCAGGTTTGCATCTTAGTAAGACATAGCTTAGAACATTATATTTTATAATTATTGGCATTCTTATTATTTTTGGGTTTTTTTTTTGGAAATGGTTGTGTTTAGGGATTTATTTTGTTTATGTGCTTAGGGATCATTCTTTTGGACCTCTGCAATGCCAGGTTCAAATGGGTGAATATTGGAGAGGCAAGTGTCCTACCTGCTGGAATATCTCTCAGGTCATTTTCTTGCCATGTTAATCAGTAAATGCCTTCATATTTATAGATGTTAAGCATAATATTATATTGGTTTAATATTTATTTATATTGTTTTGTGGGGTACACCAGTGGTTTTTAAGGTTAACTCATATAGCTCTTAAAATGACTATAGGTGAGAAGTATAATGACCAGATAGGGCGACAGGAATCAAATTTTGGTGGGTTCTGTGCAAATTAAATGTACTACCAATTGTACATTGCTCAAGCCATAATATAGAATGGTTTAATATAAAGTTACATGCAAAACAAATCACCCTAGATGTACCAGATCTCTTCTTTTTGATCACTTGAAAGCCTGACAAATTGTTAGAAAAGAATTATTTAGACAGTACATCAAGCCTTTGCCTTGAAAGTTCAAACTCACTTTGATATAAAATCTAAAATGTCGATGGAAGCTATACAGAAAATGATTCAGTTTTTATAGTTAAATAAAGATATGTGCATGCATTTCAACTAAATTAAAAATAAGTAAAGTATTTATTGATTACATTAAATTAAATTTTTTGGAAATAAATATTTGCTTATAGAATAGGCAATACATTGAAAATACAAGTAAATCACTATGAAAATCTGATGGTGAATATTATATTTTTAAATAAATAATGAGTTAAAATATATGAAACAGTATTAGGCATTCAAGTGATTAAAATACTAATAACAAAATATACATCTACAAAAATAAGCTCTTAGATAGTTTAATTGCTTTCCAGTTCAAGATAATTTGGAAATAAAACATGTGACTTAATTTTATTTAAATTTAATTTGGGGGTCGTGTCCAGTACTGTAGATGGAGATCCCTCTTGGATCTGCATTCAGAGATTATTTCTGGAAGTGCTCAGAGGCCCATATAGGGTACCATCTGCAGTGCATGATTCCTATTATTTTCACTATTTTGCTGAAACCATTTGCACTATTTTAGAGCACTTTATAAAAAAAAATGTGTTTTTTTTTCCCTAGGACACATGAGATAGTTCAGCAAATAGGTTCTTTGCACTCAGCTGACTTGTAATCAATCCCATGCCAGAACATCTCCAGGAGTTACTCCTGTATACAGAACCAGGGTAAACTCTCAGAACCACTGGGCATGCTCCCCAAGACAAAACCAAAAAAAAAAAAAAAAAAGATAATAAATAGTGAATAAAACATTTGAAGTAGACTGACAGATAGGGTAAGAGTTTGCTTCAAAACTCATTTTATATAAATTTCAAAAAGTCAAGACAAGTGATCTAAAAAGGACTTTTTCCTTGATTTCCTCCAGTTCTAGACTGAAGGTGCCAGATCAAAGCCTAAGGCAGAACCCTTCAATAACTCATCAGGGTCAGATTACTAAGGAGCCAGCTGCCTAGTAAAACTCAGTGGAAATCAACAGTCCATCTTCAAAAAAGCTTTTCACTGACTCTTATCTATACTGAAATCCCCAAACCAGGGGAGACTTGAAAATAGGACTATAATACCACAATATAAAACATCTTCTACCAAAACAAATAAGGTATTTTCCAGCCGACTGAATTCCTTGTGCACAAATGTTTTCTTTAACTTTCATAGTGTATATATGCCACACTCATTTTCAGGCCAGTTACATTTTAATTTGGGGAGGGTTGTCTAATTATGTTTTTTTACAAAGCTGATATGCTCACCATTTCTTGAACATGTTTCTTTGTCTTATAATTACTCTTTCTTTTATCATTATTTCTAAGTAAAACTATTTTACTTCACTTTTAGTCTACTCTATGAGAGAAGACTTATTCTTCCTGTAAAACTGGACCTGTAACATTGGAAGTTGTGTTGAGTTGAGACTTTAATACCTGTACTTCCTAGAAATCCTACAGCACAGGCTTTCCTGTCCTTTCATGCTCTGTACTTCATTAGCAAGATCATGAAGAGTCAAGTTGAAAGAAAAGGAGCAAGTTATTGATGGTAGATGCCTAATCTTTGGTCCTGGATCCCTGTACCCAACACAGCAACATAATTAAATTGAATTTATCTATTACAAGAACAAGACTAAAATTAGTTTTATTTTTAAAATATAACAGATATTTCAATTATATGTATATTGTGATCCTAAAAATGAGCTTGTAATTTTTGCAATATTCTATACAATTTTAGAGAGCCAGTTTATGCTTAAAAACAAATATAACATAATCAACAACTTTATCACGTTTATTATTTATTTATTTTGGTTATTTAAGGCCACATCTGGTGATACTCAAGGGCTACTCCTGGTTTTCCTGTGCTCAGAAATTGCTTCTGCCTCAAGGAACCATATGGGATGCAGGAGATTGAACCCAGCTCTGTCCTGGGTTAGCAGCGTGCAACGCACATGACTTACTGCTGTGCTATTGATCTGGCCCCTTACATTTATTATTTTACTAATTCAATATCAACAAACATTTTCATGTTAAAGTATTGATAAAGATATACATACCATTGTGTTAGAAAGTTTGGATTTCCAAAGAACTGACCACAACCTGGACATTAAGTTATCACTTAATATTCAAACCACTCTCATATCATCACAATATTATTTTAGTGACTAAAATCAGCACTGCAACAAAATAAGTAAAAAATACAAGAAGGCATCCTGGAAAGGGACAACTTTCCCAACCCTAATGGCAATGAGTTTTTCTTTGACATAATTAATATAACCCACTAGCCCTGAAGCTGCCTGCATCTGAACTCCTGAAATGTATATTTTCCATAGATTTTAATGCCAGGATGTGTCTGGGTATTCCCTCCCCCAAATTTTTATTTATCTCACCTGAATGATCAGAACAATTCTTACTTGTAATGGGCAGGTAGAGGAGGCTGACTGGGAGGTGAGGGGATAAGAAGAAAGTTAGAGAAAGAAGTGTGGCAGAGAATCAACAGCAAGATTCAACAGAGAGATTCAGCATCAACAATGGAGCATCATCAAAGAAGAAGCAGCAGCATTAGCATCACCAAAGGAAGTTAGTCAGCAAGAAATTCTGGAGAAGCAGCTCAAAGGGAAACAGAGCAGAGAGAGCCAGAGGAGTAGAGAAGTAGCATCTAGGAAAACACTTAGCATAGAAGCCATGTGAAGAAATGTACATGGCAAATACTGTGAAATAAAATTGGCTGACTCCTGGAACTTTATCTGACTGCTTTGTGAATGTTTCTGCCATCACCTTACCAAAACCTGCCAGGCTTTAGACGTGTCAGGTTGTAGGGACTGCAGGAGCTAGGCCTAGCAGAGAAAGACCTCACCATCCTCCTACCAGCACTAGGAAACATTAATTTATATTAAAACAGCAGATGTGTACTTAGGCTGCTTTTGCATTTGAAGAAACCTATATTTTCTCTATATTCCTTTTTTTTTTTTCATTTTGGCCATGTCCAGTGGTATTTCTGGCTCTGTGCTCAGGGATCACTCTTAGTAGGCTTGGGGACCATATGCAGAACTGAATATCAAACCCTTGTTGGCCAATTACAAAGCAAGCACTCTACATACTTATTTGCTCTACTTACTCTCTCTCTTTTCTCTCTTAAACGCATACTTAACTTACCTACTTATGTGTCTGTATTTGCTAATAAAATGTCTTTAGTTCATGGCTCTTCTCCTCCTGAAATTATTTTATAAATAGGTAGGCAACAAACCAAAAAAAATTAAGTTTAGACCAGTTTTTCCTTTCCTGCAAAGATCAAGAACAACAGACTTCTTGTCAGTCCTAATTTTCCAGTCAATTCAGAGGTGGCAGAGGTGGATAGAGAGAAAAATGGTAGATTTCCTTCTTGAGGTTGCCTTTTCTCTTCTTCACACATTTCTTTCTGCAAGAATACAACTTTTTCAGCAAAGCTGAACAGATCAGTCAAAAGCTTCTATTGCCTATAAGATTGTCATAAGGAGAGGCGACAAAGAGACTGATCTGGGCAGAGCTTTTGAAAGTAGATACCAAAATCTGAGAAAAATTTTGGAGACTTCAAATTCAGGGAACTTTATATGTCTCAGATTAGTTTACTTTATCTCATATTTATATTTCCTTCAAAGATTTTATATCAGGTCATCTGAGAGTTTTAATATTTTCTTAGTTTCCCATCACAGCTTAGTTTTAATCTGTTCTGCCATAGGAGCCTATAAAATGAGAGGTAGTCCTTAAAATTGATAATTTAAGTCACTCTATCCCACTTGTCACACAAAATAACTGGGCAAAATGACAATTCTATCAAACTTGTAATACCACTAGATTATCATGAGCTACACTATAGTGAGCTGAAAAGTTTATTACTTTCGTAAGTAATTTTATTAGCAACCTCATTTTTGATCTCTGTATTATTTTATTTATGATTGTCATATTTTCCTGCTTGCCATTGCTATTTTCAAATCTTCTAAAATTATAACCTTTTCTGTCATGGTAAATTGATTAAATATATTAATAATTTTAAAATTCTTTAAATATCATGAAAGCTGAATGACGATTTAACTTGACAAGATTTATCTTCAGTCTTGTTATGATTAATAGAAAAAATGCACAATTTACTCACAAATAGTAATTATAAACCAAAAATATCTTAAAATATATAAAAAGAATAAACACTAATTTAAGAGATCACTTCCAAAATAGTTGAGGAATATTGTTTATAATTTTAGTTATAATTTTTCTACTATATGGTGCAAAAATATGTAACAGCTCAAAAACTTTTAATATATTTTTTTTAATTTGACTTAATATTTTTACTACTTTTTTGATGCTTCATTAATAGACCTGGATTGGTGGTGTGGTAGAGTATGTCCAATAGTGCTTAGGAGACTTTGAGGTACCAAAGTAAAAAATACAGGCAACTACATGTGCTCTCTTCTGTTAATTTATCTCTCAAGGCACAGATTCTGTTTATCTTTGTCGTTTTATCACTATGTATGGATGACTATCTCAGTTAGATAACTTCAATGGTTTTCAAAGATATATCACCATGTGATAGAGTGACAAGTTTATGTGGCTTATGTGTAAAATTGTATTTTAATATCAAATATATTATAGAGTATGGGATGCAATACATTATAAAATATTAGAATGTATAATAAATGCAGAAGTTAAGTATAATTTTGCAAGCAAGGAGCTACCTCAATATTTTTGATTTGTCTATTTTTCTCACATACATATATACATCATATATACTACAGGTAAAACTTTATGTACATGTATTTACTCATAATAGATATACTATATAGACAGTTTAAATAAGTAAAAATACGATATTGACAGAGAACAGGACAATAACTAGAATTTATTAAATAATCAAAGTTCATGTAAAAGCTGCTACTGGATATATATTCTGGAGGAATCAGTATAAATAATTATTAATATATTTTGTTGTATTTTGGTTTGGGGGCCACATCTGGCTTAGGGTTTACTTCTGTCTCTGCAGTCTGAAATCTCTCCTGGTGGTGCATGGAGAACCATTTGGGTTTTAGGGACTAAATTTTTCTTGGCTAAATATGAACAAGCACCTTAAATTCTGTGCCATATTTCTGGTCCCAGAAAGTACTTAGTTGTATATTGTGCTTATATAACCCACAGAACAATGGGAGTAAACATATACTACAAATTTATATAAAAATCAATAAATTGGGGAACAAAGATTGCTACCTTTATTTTGGTTTCACAGTCAAAAGTGAAAAAGAAAATTAAAGATATTTCAGAGTCTAAAACAGAAATCACAAAAAACACTTAAACGGGCCCGGAGAGATAGCACAGCAGGGCGTTTGCCTTGCAAGCACCCGATCCAGGACCAAAGGTGGCTGGTTCGAATCCCGGTGTCCCATATGGTCCCCTGTGCCTGCCAGGAGCTATTTCTGAGCAGATAGCCAGGAGTAACCCCTGAGCATCGCCAGGTGTGACCCAAAAACCAAAAACAACAACAACAACAACAACAACAAAACACTTAAACATCTATAGGGGAAAAAACAATACACAAATATTGCTTTTGTTATTCAACAAGGCTGGACATTCAGTGCTTGAACTGAGTGAGATAATGCTTTTGGGACCCCCATGGTGCTATAGACCATCAGGGTACTCTGGGCAGGGCCTCCAGTGCATTGAGGTATAGGAGTTAAAACTGAGGTCCTCAGGGATATCAGGTATGGATTCTAGCTAATCGTTTTGAACTACATTCTAGACTATAAATTTGTATTAACAAACTAAAACTTATATTGAGCTATATTACAAATATATGAACAGTATATGTTATTTAGAGTACTCAGACAGATTCCAATGAAAGGAGATAAGAAAGTATTAACTTAAATGCTATGTATAGTCCTATGTGAAAGGGAGATAAAACCTGAAAATTTATTAAAATAAATAAGAACACATAGTCTGGAGCTAAACACTAAGACATTTAACATAGTTTATTAAATTACCTATCTTGATAAATAGTAAAAAAAAAAACAAACTAATTAAGCATCTTTTGGTGTATATCCTGGCTAAATTTAGGGGTTTATTCCTGATTCTATGCTCAGACGTTACACCTGGAAGTGCTCAGGGGATGGTATGTGTCATTAGAATTGAACTCTGGTTGGCCACATGCAAGACATCTGCCTTACCTCCTGTTCTATGATTCTGTCCACCAACTGATGGTTTTATAAAATAAGGACAGGCTATTAGAACAATCATGAAACATTGTTAAAAAATAATCTGAGAAATAAATTTTTAGGTAATAAAGTATTAAATAATTGAGGATGCAATTAGAAAATAGTAAGCACTTTAAAAATGCTATAGTTTTTTAGGAACTTCAGTGGTGGTGGAGTACAATAAGTTTTTACAGCAAAATCATGAATAACAACACTGTTGTAACCATGTAAGTTAAAGTATCATATACAATCATATAAAAATAAATTTCACTAAAGAATAGCATAAATTTTTAAAAGAAAACTCAGTTAATTTTTAATTAAATGGCCTTTATTTTAATATGAACCATTTTTTCTTATAAGTTAAATGGATTACTCCAGCTTTCAACATATAAAATAAACTGACATTTTACATTTAAATTTTACTGCATGTCTTAGACTCTATTTATATTTTAATATTTATATTTTAAATATGATGAGAGCAGAATTCTTTATTATAACTTATATAAGTCAGTTTTGAAGGATAAGTGTGGCTTTATATTTGGCTTAAATTTTAATATTTTCTTATAGTATATTAACTTTATTTGTTCTGTCCTAGTTAGATTCAAACCTTATGCCATTTATTTGAATATTTCTTTTGCTAAGTTTTGAATTCCAGCTAATGAAAAGTATACCTTACTTTTTAAAAATTATTTTTAACATTTTAGAAATTAATATATGACTTATAGATGTCATTTTCACTACAAAATTATCAATTTATTCATAAAGAGACTACCACTGCCTTATTAGCTTGTTCAATTTGGAAAAATTGCAGGGTGTTCTTGTACTTTTCTAGATATCCTACTCTGAGTTATCATTTCTTGGTAATTATAACATAATAACAACTTCAACTTATCAGAAATAGTTTATATCTATCTGATAATAAGTAGGAATGCATAATTTTCTATCTGAACGTACAATCAATACTGTTAGTAGATGACTGGTTGCTTCTCCATTAAGTAAAGAATTTCCAATACACAATGAAAGTGCTTACTGTTATGTGTGTGTGTGTGTGTGTCTGTGTGTGTGTGTCTGTGTGTGTGTGTGTGTGTGTGTGTGTTTCGGACCACACCCAGTGATACTCAGGGATCACTCCTGGCTATGCACTCAGAAATTGCTCCTGGCTTGGGGAAGCATAAGGGACACTGAGGGATCGAACCGTGGTCTGTCGTAGGCTAGCATGGGCAAGGCAGAGGCCTTACCACTTGCACCACTGCTATGTCCCCATGCTGTTATATATATTTATAAATATGTACACAAATATATAGTATATAAAGTATAATAATAATAGATATTGATACCTGAATACATGCACAAATCATTCCAATTTCAGAATCATCATATAATGCCCATTTCCCTCTACCATTAATCAGAGATCACTCTAACATGGCTTGAGAAACACTATGGGGTTCGGGAGCTCAGAATCTTGTCAGTCTTACACATTTATACATCATACTTTAGATGCATTTTAGCTGACTAATTTAATGATTTTATGTAATATATTTTATGTTATAATACCCCAAAATAATAAAGCTTCTTTTGTTTCTCTTTTTTCAAGACTTCCCATATGGTACTCTGGGGCTACTCCTGGTCCTGGTCTTGACATTTGCTCCTTACCATGCTTGAAGGACCATGTACAAGGGATTATACAAACCTTCATGGAAGGCATTATCTCTCCATATATACATCCATCCATCCACACACACATATACATACACACATATATATATATATATTTATAAATCTGTTGAGAAAATAATTAGAACAAACATATTAATGCAAGATTTTATAAAATAACAATATCATATTTATACATATTACAAGAAAATAGACTAAAACTCTAACAAAAAATATTGTATATAGATTATCACCATAAATAATGTTTTTAAAAGTTGCTCAATGGTTAAGTTTACTAACACTAAAGAAAATTAGACCAACAAAATCAAAATAGAAAGCTATTAAAATGCATGCATTCAGATTTTTACAAATTAGAATTAAAATTTACTTTGAACTCTAATTGATAGTGCACTGAATAAGTAGATAAACTCACAGTTTTCTCTAGTCCTATTCCCACTACTACATAAACTTTCCTAAGCAGTCAGGAATGATACCTGAACAAAGTGTCAGGAGTAAGTTCTGAACTAAAATGGGTGTATAGTCAGCCAACAAATATAACAGGTATTTGTAATGTTTTGTGAATTATTAATTGTTTTAAAATATTATTTTTATTTTCTATATATTAAAGTAAAATCTTGTGAGAAAATATTTTATTTTTGTTTCTTGCTTAATTTTGTTTTGTTTTGGGGCCATACTTGGCAGTGGCAGTGTTTAGGCAGTGTTTACTCATTGCTTTGTGTTCAGGAATTTTTCTTGGTAAATTTCAAGATACCATAATGGTTGTCAGGGATTCAAGACAGGTCAACCGTATCCACTATAAAAATTGCTCTGTCCATAAAAAATTGTTTTGTGATAATTTACTTTCTTAGTTTCAAAACTTAAATATTGTTTCAGTACTACTTGATATTATACTATTTCTATTTCTAATTAAATTGCTTTATTTAATCATGATTAAAATTACTTATTGAATTATTAGGCAAAATATCTTTTAAAAGAATTCTAAATAAGTTACATGTATATGGCATTGGTCTGCATATAAAACTCTGTTTATACATATATTTTATATATTCTGTAATTTTGAAGTATTCTTAAATCTCTCATTGACCATAGCATTGACATAATATGAAAAACTAACATCCATATTTTTTATAAAAGCATTAGAAGTTTTTTCATCTTTTTCATTATATGAAGGAATTAGCATCCTTTACTAATTAAATTAATGTAGCTTGACCATTGATAAAAGAAAAGTATGGTGTTTCTTAAATGATAAAAATTAAAGCAAAAGAAATGATGCACTGTCTACATTTTAAGCCATTTTTTACAAGAACAAATAAAATTGGGACATTCTAACAATCAGTCTTTGAAGATGCAAATTCAATTATGATTACTTTGACTTTGCAAAACTTTTGATGAAGTTTAAATTATTTGAAATGTGTATTTCTGATTCTTAAGCTTTAAGTATTATCTGATATAATAAATCAGTAGTACCACTGCTTTAGTTTCAGATGACTTAACAAATTACACTTATAGGTAATTAATAGATTATCTAAAATAAAGAAACACAAAACTGTCATTAATATATAATAAACTTAAGTCTCTATTAAAAAGTCATTTTAAGTTTCATTTGATATGTAAATGGAAATTTGGATGTTAACTTTATTTCTCTATTCCATAAGGATTCAGTTACTTAAATAAAAACTTTACTTGATACATTCAATAATGTCTACCTTATAACCAAACATTATTGAATATATACTTGGCTTTAATATTTACTATTAATTTTGTGTACATTAGTCTGTATATTAACATAAATTAAAAAATACTTAATAATGAAGAACACACCACTACTACTGTCCTGTTCTGAGTAGAGAACCTAGTACAACATAAGTCAGAATACAGTTGTTGAGCTCCAATTGAAAATTGCTAATGTGGTCTTCAAAATAATCTCATTTCTTCCATTGAAATCCAACAGAGACCTCTCTGTTAGGGGGGATATTGAGAGTGTAGTTGAAATATGAACCATAGACTACAAAAAGAACCATGGTAATTGCCACAGACCACATCCAAGTAGTTAGCATAGTAGTTGCAATCCTGAAGGCTCGTTTAGACATAACCCAAATGTAATGTCTGAAAAGAAAGTTAAATTATGGGCTGGAGAGTTAGCATGAAGGTAAGCATTTGCCTTTCATGCAGAAGGACGGTGGTTCGAATCCCGGCATCCTATATGGTCCCCTGTACCTGTCAGGGATGATTTCTGAGTATATAGCTAGGAGTAACCCCTGAATGATGCTGGGTGTGACCCAAAAACAAAAACAAATAAATTGGATATTATTAGTATGTTTAAAAAGCTAAAGAAACAATGGAATAGACATCCCTTGAAAAAAACACAAGAGAATATATATAACAGAAATGAGAAAACAACACACAGAAATGATCTGATTGAAAACTTAGTAGGTGAAATGAAAAATTCACTGGAAAGCCTCACCAGTAGAGTAGCAGCTGTTGAGGACAGGACAGAGTGATCAGCTTCAAGATGAGAACCAGAAAGGAGAAGGAGAAGTTGGGGTGGGGAGTCTAAAGTTATTTAAAAAATAACCTACTGTCAGTACTTTTCAAGTTCCTTGGAGAATTTAAGGAACACAAAACCCTCAAGCAGAGTTTTTGAAGCATATATTACCTAGACAACAAAATCATAGAAAGATTTCACAAGAAAAGGAGATTTCAGATCTAATAGCTCTGATGAACATAGATAAAAAATGTTCAACAAAATTCTAGAAAATTAAATCCAGCAACTCATTAAAAATACAGGATTGCGGGGTCCTGAAGCCCCCCAGGGGGGCCCGGCCAGCAGGAATTAGCTGGGAAGGCTTCTCAGACAACCGCACTTCTATTTTGCTGAGTAGAAGAACAACCACACCTGTAAAAAATCTGAGAGAGGTTAATAATAAAGACCCAAGGCAATGTCTCACTGCTCAAGGGCAACTTTATTTGACTACAGCTCCTTCTTATATAGTGAAGGAGAAGGGGGCAGTACAAAGATAATGTCAATCACACTTTTGGTGCGAAGGTCCATACAAGGCAAGAATACATATCAGGTTACAAGGAACGAAGAAAGTAAATCATTCTCCAAATAAGGAAATGGGCAGTGGGCTAGGAGGCAGGATTACCTGCAAGTCATGATGAACGTGCTGTTTCCATGGAAATTTCTTGTGACCTTCTAGCTGCATATCTAAACTTTTAACAGATATAAGGTGGGGGCAATGTTCTTACAGAAATAATTTTGTACAGACAATGTAACATATACACATAATAACTGCCTTGTTGACTCCGGAATGTAGTTGAGGGAGTAAGACCTCATTTCTGGGAATGGTACCGGGCCGTGTTGCTCTCCTCCGGGCTACAAGATTAATTATACTTTGCAGCTGCACATTCCTTTCTCTTTGGCCCAAGAACTTACAGCAAGACTGCATGTAGCCTTTAGGTGAAAGGCTGGATTATGGCAGAAAGAACAGCAAAATGGCCTCAAACAAGTCACAGTCCCCAACACAGGATGATAATCAGTACGAGTTCCAGGTAATCACTGATACTTTCAAATATGCAATTAACCAATGTAATACAACATATCAATGAAAACCATCACAAAATAAATATGATTATAATAAAAGGTTCATAAAATGTATTTTAACAATATCCATCCATCACAAACTGTCAACAAAATAAAAATTTGAGGATATTTTTTTCAACAAATTCAAAATTATTTGCTACAATGCTCAATGAGAAAAAAAATCTTCTCTAAGATGAGGCACAGTCTAGATTGCCCACTTTCACCCCTTCTATTCATAGTCATTCTATGAACAATTTACATTGCAATTAAGAATAAAAAAGAAATTAAATGTATTCAGAACAAAATAGAAGCCATAAAACTTTCAATATTAGTAGATGACACAATACTATAAATTTGAAAATATCTAGACTCTACAAACAGCTTCTAGAGAAAATAGATTTGTATAGAAGGGGTCAGGCTATAAAATTAAAACTGAATTCCATGGCTTTCCAATATGCAAATAATAAAAAATACGAGAGAGTTTTAGAAAATTATATTCACAGCTGTAACTTAGAAAATAAAGTCTGGCCTGAACTCCGGGCTTGGGAGGGTCTCTCTTCCTTCCCAGAGCAGGATTTTTAGCCGGCATGGACGGGCAGCTGGCAGGCCCCCCCATGTGCCAGCGGCCTCGTGGTCCCACCTAGGGTAGGGGGGCTCGGATCTGGGTCACCCGACCCCCCTCTCCCCCATTCCTCCGGATCTCCAGGTGGGTTCCTGGGAGGAGTTGACGGGGCACCCTGGGTTTTCCCCACTCCCAGGCCAGGCCAGGACACTGGCCCAGGGTGGGGTGCAAATCCCTGAACTCCGGGCTTGGGAGGGTCTCTCTCCCTTCCCGGAGCAGGATTTTTAGCCGGCATGGACGGGCAGCTGGCAGGCCCCCCCATGTGCCAGCGGCCTCGTGGTCCCACCTAGGGTAGGGGGGCTGGGATCTGGGTCACCCGACCCCCCTCTCCCCATTCCTCCGGATCTCCAGGTGGGTTCCTGGGAGGAGTTGACGGGGCACCCTGGGTTTTCCCCATTCCCAGGCCGGGCCGGGACACTGGCCTAGAGTGGGACTTAGGGGGTGGAGTTTGATCTGGTGGGTGGCAGATAGCTGCTTTAGCTATACTCAGTCTGTCACTGGTAATTTTATACCAGTCTACATTTTGCAAACCGCGCGGGGGTGAACATTTGCTCCTTCCAACCATCAGTACCCCAGATTTACCCCTCTTAACTTCAGTAACACATAGTTCTAATCTCTGACCTAAGACATACAGTATATCTAACAAATCCCAGAACTATTTAGAAGGACACAAATTGAACACATATATCTTTTGAATATTTTATGGGTATTTTCTTTAGCTGATGTAACTCTCTATATATTCTTCTACCATGATGTTTCTATTCACTTTTCATCTTGTCTTTTCTTTGTAAGCTGTTCAGTAAGGATTGTTGGTGGAACTGTCCCTCAGTTTAATGCCTATGATTGAACTATGTCATGGAAATTGCTGGTCTTGTTCCTATTGCCTCCAGATGCACAAATAACGCCCCATGGCATTGATTCTTGTTTGCATAGACACATTAAAATGGGAAAACACCATACATACAGATAAGTTCTTATCTAATAAATCTCAGTACAATGTACCTTACACCCTGAACATTGATATAATGACCTGGCACAGGCCTCAGAAGAATGGGCATCCTCCATTCACACCGGAACCAGGCAAGCTCTATACGAAACATCCAAGGTCTTTTACAGCAACAGCTGGAAGCAGTCCTCTACCAGGAAAGACACTACCAAGGGTCTGACATCGACCTCTTAAAAAGAGACTGCCGTTTACACTGAGAAGACTTGACAGCAACAATGACCTGCTCTACAGGACATGGTTCTCTCTAGTGCCCCTTAAGTGTGAGGTGAAACGAGAGGATGCTCTGCACCATCCTGACTGCAATATGGGATATGCAGACTCCAGGATCTTTGATACAGAAGCATGATACCAACAACAGAGACTATGTGAGGAATGGAGGTGTATTGCCACTACAGACGATGACTTGAATTGGACAAACTAATTTGCCTGGAGCCTAGAGTCAGTCCTGTGCCAGGAAACTGCAGGGGTAAGGTCTCCTTGTATTTAGACCATAATTTGTCTTTCCATGTCCCTTATGTTTTGGTGGGCCTATGCAAACAAATGCCACTTTAATACCATTTTTTACTATGTTCCCTTGACTCCAATCCTTAAGAAAAACAAGCCACTAAAACTTTTGAGGTTAACTTAAACTAGTTAGCATGTGCATGGAACTAGAGAAATGTACTTTGCCCTCAATGTTTAAGGAGTTACATAAGTCTAATGACTTTAGATTATATTGTGTGCTGCTAAGAAATAGTATGTACTACAACTGGGGATTTGAGGGACAAAGTAATTGTATTGTACAGGGGTTCAGTTTTGTTTCTATTAATGTTCTTTGGCTGAAAGTTCAAGGCTGGGATATCATCGATGGGACTACCGAGAATTTTGTTTATGGGTGATTGGGCTTCCACTGTAACTTTACCCTGTCCTCTTTCTTTGCATCTTTGTTGTCATAATTAAAATTAAAAAAAATACTTTCTGCCAAAAAAAAAAAAAAGAAGGGGCCGGGAAGGTGGCGCTAGAGATAAGGTGTCTGCCTTGTAAGCGCTACCAAGGAACGGACAGCGGTTCGATCCCCCGGCGTCCCATATGGTCCCCCCAAGCCAGGGGCGATTTCTGAGCACATAGCCAGGAGTAACCCCTGAGCATCAAACGGGTGTGGCCCAAAAACCAAAAAAAAAAAAAAAAAAAGAAAATAAAGTCTGTAGAAGTCTGCTGTATGAAAAGTTGAAAAACCTATAGAGAGAAAACTACAAAGCTGTACTTTAAAAAATAAAAGAAGATACAAGAAAATGGAAATATATCTCATGCTTATGGATTAGGAGTATTGACATCATCAAAATGAAATGAGTCTAAAACTTGTACAGATCAAATGCAGTCCCTAAAAATATCTCATATCTGTTTTTATAAAATAGTTTAAATATTCTTCAAATTCATATGAATCAATTACCATGTTTATTCAAATATTGAAAAAAATTGGAAAAAGACATTGGGAGGCAACTTCAATCTGTATACAAACCAAAAATAATTAAAACAACTCTGGTACATGAATAAAGAAAGATTTTTATATTATTGAATAAAGTTCCAAGGAGCACATTCCAGAATGCACCTCTCTGGTCAAAACTACAATCAACAAGTAGGATTATATTGTCACCTACTTATTCACATAAGCTTATAGTGACACCAAAAAATATTGAAGGAATCTAATTATTTGCTCATTCTTTGTTTTCATTTTGTTATTAGAGAAATAATTTAAAGATTAGAACATGTAACAGCAAGACAGTTAGTAAAGAGATAGAGACAAAGTGAAATGTGTATACGTGTAATCTCAATAGAGAATCACATATGGGATTTTGGGATAAGGTTTTAAATGAATGAATTAACTAAAATAAAAGAATATGCATAAGGAATTAGGCATGAAAAGCATGATTTGGATGGTGCATATGCTTATAAAGGTTACATGCTGCTTTTAATTGCATGTTTTATTAGCATCTAATTATGCAGCTAGGATATATATAAGCTAATGTGTATTTTGAGCTTAATGAAGAGAAAAGAGAAATAATATCAGGGTCGTGTTTTCTGAACATGCTCTAGTACCTAACCAGAACCAATTTTCCTAACTTCCCTCTTCATCAGACAGTAAGAATAAGGTTATCTGAGTTGGAAAACTCAAGAAACCTTCCTTTTCTTTAGACACATGAGAAAATGTTCACATTGTATCTCTTACAATATTAGGGATATTATTTATGTTATTTTCTAATAAGTTTTAAATTAAAACATTGCTTCCAAATTTCTATTTTAAATCTATACTATTAAACATTTACACATTTTCAGAAATTCTTTGTTGTTGTTGTTGTTTTTTTTGCTCTGCAAATGATAACTTAGTTTTATATATTTTGTAAGCATTAAACAAACTTGTGAATCTAAATGCTTAGACTATTGCTTGGAGCATAATATGAATGTATGTTAGAGATCTCAATGACAACCCTGAATATTTCAGAGTTACTGCAACTATTCACAGTACTCAACATGTAGCTGAACTCATTATTCAATATTATTTAGAGTAAATGAGGTGTAAGTTTCTAGATTCCTTTCCAAGTAAAATCAAACAGTACCAGTTTAATTTTCTCAGTAATAAGTTGTCAAAATATGTAAGAATAGTTATTTGTCCAGGATTCACATTAAAAACACAGCGCTACGAATTGAGAGCAAGTACTCTTTTTATGAGTACTCTATATGCACACTTATGATTGGGTTTCTGAATATCTTATATTTGATGCTTAAATAGTATATTTTTGAGATATATAAAAGTATGTTACCATAACCTCTATTCCTGTGAAACCTTTAATTTTTAAAGCATTTTAATCAATCTATCGTCTTCATTATTACTCTCAAAAAATTAATTTTGATCTTGTTTTATTGGAAAATATAAAATGGTGATCATCATCCCCTGGTAAATATCTACTTGATAAATATAATATGGGTGCCTTATTACTATGTTTCATGCCTACTTATTATCACAATATACTACTTCATAAAAAAACATGCTGCATTACATCACTTACATATCATAACCAAAATACTTATTTTTTATGGGTTGGTGTGAATAAAATCACAGAGAATGAGAAATGAATTTCTGAAGTTGTTCAACATCTATGGCAAGACAGATTTATTTATTACATACTTTATAAATTCAAACTTTTGAATATTTTGAACAAATCTGTTTATTAGCATAATTCAAGAATAAATTTTCAGAAAGCATCAAATGCTCACGATGGAGAAAACCCATGAGCAGCCTTTTGAGTTTTCACTTTCTCATCATTATTTACTCTTCTCTTTCAGTATTTTTTTATAAAATCAAATTGTGTTGTGACTCAGGACACATTCTCACTCCTCCATTTCTGATTTAAATCATATTAGTTTACCATTATCTTAGAACAATCATCAGTATGAAGTGAATTAGTTTATTCAGAGCCAGATGCAATTAAATATATTTCAGAAGTGAATAATTTTTTCTCATTTGAATCCTCAGTTTGATTAACATCCTAAGAAACAAGTATATATCCTCTTTATACTTTTGCCACACCCCATGCATGGTAAATGATAAATTGTTGAGTAAAAATTGCAATGTAAAATATTTCAAAAGTATTTTCTTACTGCAAAAATGTGATTTGCTGCTTCTAATAATTATTATCTTCTAAAATAGTCCTATCATCCTTTAATACAAAAATACAGAATATCTGGAGCATTGGACAAGGACCATCAATGTAGCTGCTCCTAGTTCTGTACTGAGGTACTAACAGTCAGCTTTAAATAGTGCTCAAACTACTAAGTGGTATGTAGGGACTAACTCGGTTTTACAGCTTATGTGCCTTAACCCCTAAACTATCTAGCGTCAAAATACAGCATTTTAAAATAAAGCCTGATATAAGAAATAACTATTAAACACTGGAGACCCCCTTGATAACTTGTATTTTGGCCAATGCTACATCCATGTTATTAACCATCAGCATTTCCCCCCCTAGTCATGATAGGAATCAAAGGGAAGGTTCCTGAAAAAAACTGTTAAATATTTATGAGGTAAGACATGATTTCATATGATGAAAACAGAAATAAATCAATATATTTCTCTCAGTTCTATATTGGAAGAAAAAAGTCAGTCCCAACCCTTAGTTCCCAAGAAAGATAAACTTCTGTTCCTTATGGAGTTAACCAGAACTGCTGATTCACAAAGTATCTGTTAGGAAAAAATTAAAATGTTATGCCATTCATTAAATGTATACCTTAACAAAAATCTACTATAAAGTTGGAAATAATAAAACATTCCTGTATTTTTGGAATATTGTTTTCAGTAGGACACTTCAAATTATGTAGTAGTTAGAGGGAAGTTTATGTTCCTGAATAAATCTAGGAGAAGAGACTATATCTCCTCTCAGATTAGCTCTCTCAAGCACAGATCCTGAAAAATGGGTGGTCTATGCAAATGACCCATTGAACATTTATTTTGTGTGAGAAAATAAAAACTAAAGATGCTCTCAGTAATCAGGATATATGACAGGAGCATTATAATTCATTACAAAGGGTCTTTCTTGTTTTTAATCCTATGGCAGCAATAACAGTGGAAGCTCATAAGAAACTCATCTGAAAGAGATAGCAAAAGAGAGGTGAGAATTGGGTTGATATTTCACTTCCAATGTCTCTTATAGCACCAGCTCTGTGCATTGACACAGGTCTCAAATTCAATCCTCTGATATGCTACACCTTAATCTTTCCTGGATTATTTTGAAATCTACCTGCTCTGATATTCTGGAAAGTTCAAGGAAGATAATTAGTTCTCACTATTCGTACTTCGCAGTCTTCAGATCACTTCCACCAACTTTTTCCAGGATTTACACACTAATGCCTGGAAAGGTAGATAAAGCATTCCTGTAAATTGGAGTAAAACATATTTCAGGGATAGGGTGTTTGCTTTGCCAGCAGCCTAACTAGGTTTGATCTGATTCCTGGTATCCCATATTATCCCTGTTGTCCCAGCTATTATCATATGGCACCTATGACTAATAATGTTGGCATATAATCTCTACACACAGCTACATAGATTCATGAGCTGTGAATAACCATAAATAAAGGAAACAATTTAAAAATGTTCATCATGCCAGGCTCTTGACAACACTAAATGTTAGTAACTCTTAACCACGAATTTCTTGAGTAAAAGGGTCAAAGATTCAGATCACTTTTACTAAGCTTCTTTACATTCCCTCACTTAGTTGTCACTCCACGTTCTGGGCTCAAATATCAAATATCAAATATCTGGGCTCAAATATCAAATATTACTGGTAGTACTGTTGAGAACCATGTGTGAAGCTAGAAATAATATAAAAGCCAAGTTGGAGGTGGCATTTAGTCATGGTGTCAATGTGAAAGACAAGCTCCTTCCCTTTTCTACTAGCTTTATGTTCCTCATTTGTCGATCTTGCCAGCAAATAATTGCTTTAATAAGGTTTAACTACCAATAGCTCTATTTTTCCTTGACTTGGCCAACTTTTCTGCTTCTACACAATAACCATCATATTCTGATTAGCTTTTTTTGAATAAATGTTGTCTGATTACTATCTGAATGACAGCTAGAGTCACACAGTAGTGGGAATAATCAATGGACTCTGTATGTTCTATACCTGGATTTTTAAACTGTAGGTCATTACTCCGTGGGTTGTGGAAATATTTTAAAGCAATTTTTGAATCATTTTAAATGAACACATATTCTCTTTGGATACCTGTCATTTAGAAAATCTACCTCATATTGTGTGAAAGTATTTGGGGGCAAATCAAAATGTCCAGTTTATCATCCACAAACCAAAGTAGTGATTCTGTATGAATAAAGCAAAATAGGCTTATGTGAGATACAAATGATAAATCTCTGCTTGGACCATTCATCTTAAGTAAGTCGTCTGAAGTCTCAGTTTGGCTATTTCCCCTAAACATCCTTTACTTTAGCATTTCATATCTGACCAGACAATTCCTTTTATTTGATATTATGTCCTGTTTTACACTTATGGACTCTTGTATATACAAACCGATAGATAATGATGTCTTTTAAATAGAAGATGAAAGATTATATCAATGACTTAAATATTTTTTCAGTTTTTAAACAATTAAGTGAAATTATAGGTCTTTTGGGTTAAATTATGCTAATTTAATAAATAAGGTTTTGTCTCTAAAATAACTTTGTCCCTTTTGTATATAATCATTTATGATAAAATATCTGAATAAGAATAGATTACTGGAAAATAGATATTATTACTAATACAGCATATTGTTAACAATAATTTCAAAAAAGAAAGAAGAAAACAATAAAAAGTTAGAAATGAAGCAAGAAAGAAAGGAAGAAATTAAGGAGTTAAGGAAGGAATGAAGGAAGAAGAAAGGAAATAATAAATGAAGAAAGAAAAGAATTAGAAGGAAGGAAGGAAGGAAGGAAGGAAGGAAGGAAGGAAGGAAGGAAGGAAGGAAGGAAGGAAGGAAGGAAGGAAGGAAGGAAGGAAGTTGATATTTTGTAATTTATCCTTCATCTGTTCCAACCTTCTGAAAATACTGAGTCAAATTACCTTCCAAGTGTCTGATATCACATGACAATGTTATGAGGTTCAGAAAATTCCTCAGCTCCTCTATTTTCTGTGAACAACACAAATTATCCTTCTATGCACAATACCTCCATTTGTCATCCATCCTTAAGGGCTTTTATATTGTTTTTGCTGATTAAGCAAATTGGAACCCACAGGATCACACTAGGCTGTGCTTATATATCACCAGGTCTGTGCTTGATTTTTAGGTAGGTGCCATATAGAGTTGGTGAATAAATTTGGGATTTTGAGAATTTATAGCAGGAATTTGAACTAGATATTTTTCTGAAAAATCAAACAACGTATTGTTTGCATTTTTTGTTGTTGTTTATTTTAGTTTCTCAGATATTTCTCAGGGATCATAGGGCTACATTGCTAAGGATCATACAGTGATTACAAGTAGACATTGTTACCCTTTGAGCTATTTTCCTTCTCCTAGACAGCATATTCTTAGTTTTACTTTGGCCATATTTTGATATAATGCATATATCACTCATATCACAAATATTTGCGACATTTCAATACTCACAGATATTTAACTCATTAATTCTAATTAATGTTACATTAAAGACTGTATAGAGTTATGAAAATTATAGAAAATGCAATGCTGCTGCAGAATAGTTTTACAATGAAAACATATAGTACAGTTGAAGTGGAAATTAAATCACTTTCTGAGTATATTTCCCTCACTGAATCTCATTTTACCTAGTTTCAATGTTTACTCTATAATCAGACTCTCACTTATAAATCTAACTAAAATTAATGTTGTTCCAAATGGGTGCAAATCGATTTAATACAATATCTGTTAGGGCTCAAACTATGCATCTTTTATTTTATTTTTTTTGCTACCTCATCGAGTACAGATATTGATTTTCACAGCCTAAACCATCATAAATAATTGATTTGAGTCCATAGTTGCATACTTAGTATTTTATTTCTCATTCCATGTTTTGAATCATGATGGGGTTATATTTAAATCTACATTTTTATATAAAATTTTATGTTTTGAAACCTCATATTCTCTGAATCATTTTTCACCTTTCTTATACTTAAATATATGTTATACTGTTATTTCTAGGTTCAATAATAATATGTTTTTAGTCACTTCTGAAAGATAGTACTGTTGTCATGAATTTTGATTCAAATTCTCCATCCAAATAGTTAAAATTTTTGCCAAAATAACTTGGATTTATTTCAACAATGCATTATTATGTTGACACACTGTTTTTCATTCTGAAGAATTACATTCTTTATATAGCGCATTGTGCTATACTCTGTTTGAAAAAAATACTCTAGACTGTTTCAAAACATAGAAAACATTTTTCTATTAAAATAATTTTAATTGCCTTTCATATAGAATATGTTTAAGGATGCTTCAATTACACATATTCATATTTTCTTATATATTAAACAAAATAGATTCATTCGGTGACAATGCTAGAGGCACAAATATTAATCTCTTCAAGATATATGAACTTAAACAAAACTATGTCTTTGATAATAACACCTTATGGTCCCCATAAAACTAGTTGATAGATCTTTGGAGGCTCTAAGCACAACAGGATATGAATCTATTGTGCTTTGACAACACACTTGCATGAGTAAAACCTTATTTCTGAGTCTTTTCATTGGATTCTTTGTCATAGCTGACTAAGTAATTAAAGGAGTAGACCATGAATTCACTAAGTCCTATTTGAAAGTCCTTTACCTCAGTCCAGGACTTATGGCTTTATTTTTATTTTTTTTGGTTCTAGGCCACACCCTGTAGCACACAGGGGATACTTATCCCTCTTCACTAAGAAATCACTCCTGTTAGGCTAGGGGGATAATTTGGTATGCCTGGGATCAAATCTAGATCAGCTGCGTGCAAAACAAAAAGTTTACCCACATTGCTATAATTTTGGCTCCCTTAAGTTATTTTTAATTTAATATTAATTAATGTGTACTATTCAAACATTTTTAAATCATAAAAATATTTAGAAAATACTTGAAAATAATTTATCAAGAAATATATAACATATATATGAATGGCTGCTAATGGGCATATAGAATTGTGATCAATATATTAATACATTCTTTCTATAAATAGTCTTCAGAATATCTGAATTTAATTTGAATTTGAATAATCCAATTGATAAAATTTAAGAGAAGATTAAAAACAACATTTATTTTGAGACTGGAGGTAAGTCCAATATAATTTTGAAAACTGTAAAAGTATGAATGTATCGTACTGCAAAGTCAACATTCATTTTACAATAGATTCAAAACTGAGGAATAACTCATGTCTGGTATGCTTATTTCTGGTATATATACATATATACTAGACCCATTTTTCATCTGATGGTTATTTTGGGGCTTTATTAATACATTATTTATGGTTAGATTTGGAATTGATCCACTAAAGAATATCAAGCTCCTGGAATTTGAAAAATATGCTGTGGACAATTAGGACATCAACTATGTTACGAAAGCTTCTGAGTTCAGAAGTAGTAAGCATCTCACTAAAATTTTATGTACTAATTATTGGGAACAATGGAAATCATGTACCTATGAATGTATTGACTTGTTGCTCTTCCCATAATTAATTCTGGTTTTTATGAAACAGAATATATCAGAATAGAGCACTTCAATCCTTATTATGTGTTTGCATATAAATAACAGTACACTGATTTGGCTGAGTGCTTTCCCAGTAATGTAATATTTATTTCCATCTCCTTGCTTTATTATTTCTATAGCTTTGGTAGTGACACTAATAGGTCAGTAGTGCCTACATAGTGATGACTCGTGTGCTCTGTCCTACAGGGATCTGTTTAGCACCCACTCTGCTAGCATTCAGTAACGTGATCACAGACAGTATGTATTCGTGTATATGGATATATGTTTCTAAGTATAACAAGACTTAAAATAGATTATATAATGCTGTCCAGGATAAAATTTCATGTACATAGTATTACAAAAACTCTTATACAGACACACACTCAGAGTAGACTGTCCATTTTCTTTTATAATTGGAATAAATGAAAGGGGTTTCTTTATCTGCCTCAACAACTCCATCTCCATTTTTCTCTCTGTTACACTAAACTACATTCTGTTGAACTATTCTTATATTCAATTGCTTTGGGTAATTGATTATTCCTTTCCTTTTTTTTAAATCCCACATATAAGAGTATGAGATTGTTTTGTTTCTCTCTTTTTTCACCTGCCTTAACTCTGACAACTTCCAATTATATTCATGTAGCAGCAAATTGAATAATATTTTAATAGTTGAGTAATATTTTATTGTGTATTTAGAGCAAATATTTATCTATTCATTTGTTCTAAGGCAGGCATGTGTTCTAAAATTGCACCTCATTCTCCATTCCCACTTTTAAACATAATGTTTAAGAATATCTTAGAATAAACTCCAAAATTCTAACACTTAACCATCATTTGTCTAATTCAGATAACTATTTCCTATTTTACTGTTTACTTAAATAATTTTGATTGTAACAAATAGGCATATCAAATATATATCCCAATGTACAATACATTATAATACAGAATAGTCTCCAATAATCATGAAGTTTCTGTTAAAAACAATAAATGAAACAAAAAAGCAAGGAAAGGATCAAGTAAACAAGCCATGCTACGTCATTTAAGAGATTAAAAACTATTTCAGATAGGGCCGGGACAGTGGCACAGGGCGTAAGGCATCTGCCTTGTGTGCACCAGCCTAGGACAAGGTGCAGTTTGATCCCCTGGCATCCCATATGGTCCCCCAAGCCAGGGGCTATTTCTGTGTGCATAGCCAAGAATAACCTTTTAGCGTCACCAGGTGTAGCTCAAAACAAAAACAAAATAAAATAAACAAAATCTATTTCAGACTTAGAAATCCCATCTAGTATAATACCATTTGCATAAGTATTGATTGGTCGAGATTAAGAACTATAAATTTGAATTTTTTGAACAACATGCTTAACCAATGTTTACATCAATCCAACAACAGAATAACCTAAGCCATATTTTCCTAGCCTGTTGATGTGTATGGTAAATGAAACAGAGTTAAAACACTTTCTGAGGTCAAGCTCCATTTGACTTACTGTAGATTGAAGAAATCAAGTCCATTATTATGTCATAGTAAGAAACACATTTGGTTTGACCATGATTTGTATCACAAGTCATGCTATTTATAACACAGAACTTTGTGATCCTCAAAGAGTTTCCAAATTTCACCTTGGATGATAACATACAAAGTCCCCTTAGTTAAGTTAAAGTAGCTAATATCCAACTGTATTAACCAAGACAATTTTATCCTTTGAAAAGTGTTTTCTTCATGTTTCTAAAGATTATGAAGAAAGTAATTATGTTGCAAGTCTATGATAATATAACTGTAAGGTGTTTTAATGGTAATTTAAATATGCACATACAATGATATAAGTAATTTAATTAAAGAGCTTGTGAGAATAACTTGTCACCTTTTGAGATAATTCCAATATTTATATCATATGTCTATAAATTCTCAGTTGATTATATTATGATAGCTAGAATAATACAAGATCCTAATTTTCAAATTTGTCCTTGTAAGTTTGAAGGTTACCTACCAAATGATTAGAACTGTCAGGCTTCATGGCATTTATTGTATAATGTTCCTGTTAAAGTTGCTTATGAAACTATTAGCCTTTTCCTTTGACATTTGCTGTTCTGCATGAATGAGCATGTTTATATTCGTTTTAAAATTTGTATGGCTTTAAAGGTAGTTTAAATAGTGATTAGGTTAAATGAGCTGATAACATGTTATCTTTATTCAGTAGCTTCTGTTTACAATTAAATGTACTGTTTTCTTAGGATCTTGCTTTTACCTCTTATGATCTATTAATAATAATCAATAAGGAAAATCAAAAATCTATTGTTGAAATTTAGAATAACAATATTATTCAAATGCTAAATGATTACTATTAGGCATAACTAAATTAAAAATATTTCAAAAGATTTATTATAAAACTATATGTTATAAACCATGATATATATCTCAAAAAAAAGTAAACTCAGGTACTGAAGTGACAGCACAATGCTTAAGTTACTTGTTTTGCATACAACACCCTATGTGTTCAGGGTTAAACCTTGAGTAAACAGGTAGAAATAAACACTAAATATAGCTGGGCAAGACCCAATATGAAAATATGGTCCAATATCTGGTACCCCATTTGTGCCTTAAGCCCCACCAAATGTGATTCGTTAGCACAAATTCTGGAGTATGCCCTGAGCATTGCTGGGTCTCTGGCCCCCCAAAACTCCTAAAACCAAATAAAAATTTAGTTCTTAATGATTATATTTACATTTTAAATTTAAATAAAGTAACTTAAATATATTTGTTTAATATAGTCACTAATACTTTATTTGTGTATCCAAAAATAATATTTATCTAATATTAGAAGTAATTAAATTACTTATAACTTAAATGTAAGCAAAAGTTTTTATGTATAATTATATGAAGTGAAAAATCTAAATTATAAAGAAAATGTTTTATAGAGGGACTTGGAATAAAGTTCAGTGAGACATTTCCCTTGCATGACTGAGACTCTGAACTGAATCCCATCAAGTCATTAAAATCTAAATTTGTTATACGATCTTAATTATATTTTTAAATACTTCGCTCTAGAGGTATGTTTATTTTAATAGTAATGTGTTGCTAACTTTAATCTAAAAGTTCTTTAAAATAATAAATTTGTTTCTATGTAAAGGATTGTTATTTTTTAAATCTTGTCTGGAACCTTCGATGGGACTCCCAAGAATTCTCAGGGGGCTCAGGCCATGCTTCAACTCCTAATCGTGCTCTAAGCTCTATTTGGTTATAGGATGTTTCTGAAGACAAAAGTTAAATCATTGCTGCTCTTTTATTCTTGCTGATTAAACAGTATACTATACATTCCTTTACAGAACATGGATATTTACCATATTTATCATGGATATTTGCCATACCAAATAATTAATCATTTAAATATGTAAATCAAATACCTTACTTGAATACAAGATTCATTTGTATTATTAACACTTTATAGCATTTAATACTTCTATACTCATGATTTGCAATTCTACTGCATGAACCCAGGGGAAAGTATCAAAATAGAATAAATTTGTGGTGTCACCCACTTCAGCCTAGATAGGACAGCGGTTAATTATAGGTTAATTCCAAAATCTGTGGAAGCCTGTATAATTTAAAATATTGATTAAGATACTAAAGGACACATTTCATTCATTAATGTTGCTGATAGATATGTTCAGCCAAATGTTATGATAAAGGAGACATTTAATTTTCTAGAACCAGAAAACTAAGTAAAAAATTTAGACGTTAACATCAGAATAGTATGTTGTGATTTGTGAACAATCTGTACTTAAATTAAATAGTAACTTGAGAAAAATCAAAACTGATTGTACTTTTTTTGCTAATGTTTGCTTACATTACATTAATAATAATTTAGCAAATAATATTGTAAAACAAAAGTGGATGTGTTAGTGAAGCAATTCATTATAGAGCGGGGGTCTATTCCGGCTTTAAAATAAAATAAGCCAATATTTTTTTTTAAGATTTCATTTTTTCCTACACAGCTGCATATTACTCCATTGCCTAGAGAGATTGCTATAGTTTCTTTATTCACTTATCTGTTCTCAGGCATTTAAGTTGTTTGAAGATTTTGGCTATTATGAATACAGTTGCAGTGAACATAGGGTTGCAGATATATATTCTGCTATTGTTTTGGGGGCCCTTGGATATATTTGCAAGAACAGTATTGTTGGCTTTAATGGGAGCTCCAATTCTTATATTTTTAGAAATTACCATGTTTTCAAAAAAGGGTGGAACAATATTTGACTAAAGTTCAATTAAGAACAAATTTATAAAAAATATTTTTTGTTTGTTTTTGGGCCACACCTGGCGGTGCTCAGGGTGTGGCCCCAAAAACAAACAAACAAAAATATTTTTTATAAAAAATATTAAAAATAAACACATCTACACTTATAAATTTTACTTCCTCTTTAATTATGTATGCTTTTCTGGACAATTTAATATAGGAAAAATTTTCTGAACAATATAATATAGGGATTCAGATTTTGAAACCAATCAATTTTGTAATTTTATTAGAATAATTTAGTCAAATATAACTCAATATTTTTAAAAGCACAATGTAAATAAAAACAGAAAAAAGTAGTGGAATATTTTATATTTAGCTCTCCAATTTGAATTATTTAAAAATGTTTGTTTAAAGTTTTCAAATTATATTATTTATCCAGTAAGTCTTGAAAGTGATTGTTTGATGAATTTTTTTCTAAGAATTATTGAGTGATGAAATTCATCATTTTATTTTCCAGCTTGAATTTTTGCATTGTGACAGTCCAAATGATAGTTGCTAAATTAAAGGAAAAAAAGTCAATTAAATTACAATTAGTTGGGGGCTGGAGAGATAGCATGGAGGTAAAGCGTTTGCCTTTCATGCAAGAGGTCATCGGTTCGAATCCCAGCGTCCCATATGGTCCCCTGTGCCTGCCAGGAGCAATTTCTGAGCATGGAGCCAGGAGTAACCCCTGAGCACTGCCGGGTGTGACCCAAAAACCACAAAAAAAAAAAATTACAATTAGTTGAGTAAGACAGTGAATGTTAAGAGTGTATTTTACTTATTTATACAGATTTTTTTAATTGTTCCTTTATAATTTTTTTATTAATGCTGAAAACTATCAAATAAGGGTTTTTTTGTTGTTGAGTAAAGCTGCTCTGGAACAGATTGTTCTTTATGAGGAACAATGTGTTTTTTATTAAACTCTTTGTATTGACTTATATTAGTAATATCCATAAGCAGAGCTTGATTGCTTACAATTAAAATTCGTGTACTATGTATTATAAGTATTAAGGGAAAAAGGAATCGCTGCCTACATTGCCCAAAGCTCATTAGCTACCTGATGTTCAGAGGTATACAAACCTCAAAGGGTAGATGAACAAATCTCAAAGCTTATGATCATTTCAGCATGGTAGATCATATAGTTTAAATATATTTAATTTATATTTAAATGATATAATGGTAAAGGTGAACATTTGAATTCAACGTTTTTAAGTTTAAACTATTAAATATTGAAATCCAAATAATTAACTTGTAGATTTGGTGGTTTCAAGAAAAAAATTCCATCTAACAATTCTATCAGACACTGAAATAAGATATTCATTATTTCTTTAGGGTGTTATGTTTTGTATTTAAGTTTATAAATTAAAAATATATGTTGCACAATATGCTACTATACTATATAAACCTTCATATCTATACAAACACATATACACAATTATTTACAAATTTTGTAGACTCAGATTGGTTGACACACAATATCCAACTACTTGAATATTTTCTCAGGTTTTCCAATACCTAGGTTGCTCTGTTAATATATATATATATATATATATACATGTGTGTGTACAAATACACAAATTCTTTAGCAAACTAAAGAATTGTTCTATTAATCAGAATATGAGATATAATCAATTTACTTTCTAAGATATTCTCACTTAATATTTCTACTTTTTAAAACCAGAATAATTGTAAAAGCATTAGTATTTAAATTATATATATATATATATATATATATACATACATACATACATATACATTAGTTTTAAATAACAGTTAAATAGCTTGCTTAGGCTAGGTTCCTGACTTTGACATATAAATTATGTGATTTTTTTGTTTCTATGATTTTTAGGGGCTAAACCTGGAAGCATTTGAGGCTTATTCTTGGCCCTATGCTTAAGGATCATTCCTAACAATGCTGAGGGATCTGTTATTAGCTATATTCAACACAAGTACACATCTGGCCAATCAATCGTCCTATTATGTGATTTTAAACATAACTGAACATCATTATACCTAAGTTTTACTATCTTGAATTAAGCATGGCTGTTAAAATATATGAAAAGACTATCTAATTCTCAGAGAGTATCTAATATAATATAGTGGTATAGCAATAGATTGTGTTTAGGTAAATAAAGATTGATGCAAATGCTTTCTCCTTCTCTGGAGCAAATAGAATGTTAGAATAAGAAACCCTGAAATAATAGTCATGCTATTAAACAAACATTATCATGTGTTATAATAATAATTTTTGTTAACAAATAGATGTGTTGGAAAGATAAAAGCATAAGATTCCATGTTTAAAAATTGCCTTATGAAGCAATGATATTCACTGTTAGGGAAGGGACAAGATAGACCTAGCTTCCAGAAATGATAAAACATGAAGATCCTCATTAAATCATAAAATTCTAAGGCTTGTAGAGGTTGAGAGAGTCTGTCTCAATTGCCTAAACTAGGCTAAGGCAACATAAAGATAAAAGAAGAGTTCTAATTAAGAATATCTTTTTATCTTATTCATCATGAAAATGTTTCCAGTTACTATGAAGTAATGTATTATAGAGAAGCAAGACTGGCAGTAGCATGCTGATTGAGAAATGTGAAAAAGGCAGATAAAACCTGTCAAACACTAATACACTTATTAGTGACAGCTATTATCTTTTTAAAACAGTAATTTATATATATTAGAAAATTGGCTTCTCTGTTACATATGGTTTTTTAACAGAAAGTTTAAATAGCATTCGTTTTCTCCTATTTATTTACTTAGCACTTCTAGAAATGTGTGTTTTATTCTTGTTTTATCTGGATTAAATTTTGCTGTAATTCCCATTTTGATTTTCCGGTTTCTGTCAGGCTGCTTGCCTTCCTGTGTTCATTCCCAGCTTCTCTATGTGGTTTTTCAAAACTGCTATGTGTGATTCCTTAGTGCAGAGCAGGGGTAAGCCCTGTGCACCATTGATTGTGGCTTCCAAATCAAAATAATAATAAAAGTAAACAAACTCTTCATTTCTGCTTCCCTATTTTTTTTACTCACCCATGATATTTTTTAAAGAATTCTTTACAGCTACTTTTTCATGCTTGGCCCATTATTATCATCTTTAACAAAATATACCATCTTTTTCCACTAAAATCAGTGACTGCCAAATTAAAATACAATAGGAAATATGGTATTTTTCGTGCTTTATTATAAAAACAATTTTCTTTATAATTTCTACTACAATAAACTTTGAAGTATTTTATAAATTATCACCCCATATATTTTAAGAGGTCTTATTGTTGGGATTAATCAATGAATGTGATGTTCTTGTTGCACACTTGTAGAGAACACCAATCCTTCCATAAAAAATTCAAGATCCAACACAATCAATTTTTGAATGCTTTATTATTTTGAAATTATTCCATATTTTTATTAGGCAACTCCTACTACTTTACCTCCTTCCCAGAGGAACTAACAGCCTATTTCTATTTTATCCTAGTCATGACTTTCCACATGATTAAATCATATTATACAGCTTGTATGACTTGCTTATTTTTCTTAACATAACATTTTCAAGATTCATCCAAGTTGAGGAGGTCCCAATATTTTAAGAGGGGCAGCTTTAGAATCTATTTGAACTCAGTCTGGAGAGAGAGACTATCTTAATTAGATTGGTTAGAAAAACCATCTGCTTTACAGTCTGGTGGGAAACACAATTTATCTTACAAGGTTGTTTACTATGCAAACATCCTTGAAAAGATATTTCAGGACAAAGCTAATACAAAGAACAGAAACAGTCTAGCGAAAAAGCCTCCCCAACATTCATGAGTAGGTACAATGTTGAAAAAAAAGGAAAATCAAGCTGTTCTGGGAACTCATAGTAAGTGAGCCAAACAGTCTAAGTTTTCTTAGAGGCTTTTTACAAGAAATTGCTCTGTAAACTGAAATCCAAAAGAAAAAAAGAGGATTTAGTTAAGTCAAGTTGAAAGTCTGAGTAAAATAATGTTGAGCAGAAGCCCTCAATATTTCATTTTATTTTTAAACTCATTTAAAAAAATAGCTTTTTATTTCAAAAAAGACTATATAAAGCAGGAAGACTGAAAATAAAAGAAGGGATTTTTGTATTGTAATTTTGCTGAATATTATGGGAGCTCAATTACCAGTATTTGGAGGAATCTCCTCCATATCGCTTTCCATAAAGGTTGGACTAGACGGCATTCCCACCAGCAGTAAGAGTTCCCTTCTCTCCACATCCCCACTAGCACTGCTTGTTCTCTATCTTTGTGAAGTGCGCCAATCTCTGTGGTGTGATATGGTACCTCATAGTTATTTTGATATGTATCTCCCTAATGATTGGTGCTGTGGAGCATTTTTTGGCTATTTGTATTTCTTTTGGCCTTTTGGCTATTTGTATTTCTTCTTTGACAAAGTATCTGTTTATTTCTTTTCCCTTTTTGTTAATGGGATTCAATGGTTTTTTTCTTGTAAAGTTCTGTCAGTGCCTTGTATATTTTGGATATTGGGTAAATAGTTTCACCCACTTAGTGGGTGGCTCTTATATCCTGGGCACTATTTCCATTGAGGTGTAGAAGCTTCTCAGCTTAATATATTCTCATCGGTTTATCTCTGCTTTTACTTGCTTGGAGAGTGCAGTTTCCTCCATGAAGATGCCTTTAGTCTCAATGTCATGTAGTGTTTTACCTACGTGTTATTCTATATACCTTATGGTTTCATGTCTGATATCAGGGTCTTTAATCCATTTGGACACTGTGGTACATATACACAATGGAATATTATGCAGCCATCAGGAGAGAAGTCATGAAACTTTCCTATACATGGATGTACATGGAATCTATTATGCTGAGTGAAATAAGCTAGAGAGAGAGAAATAGAGAGAGATAGACAAAGAATAGTCTCACTCATCTATTGGTTTCAAGAAACATAAAATACATTTTTGCAATAATTCTCAGAGACAAAAAAGAGGAGGGCTGAAGGTCCAGGTCAAGAAATGAGGCTCACCACAAAGTGTGATGAGTGCAGTTAGAGAAATAACTACATGGAGAACTATCAAAACAAAGTGAATGAATGAGAGAAGTAGAAAGCCTGTCTCAAGTACAGGCAGGAGTGGGGTGGGGAAGGAGAACATTGGTGGTGGGAATGATGCACTGGTGAAGGGGGGGTTTTATTTACATGACAGAAACTCAACTACAATCACATTTGTAATCAAGGTGTTTAAATATAGATATTATATAAAAAAGAAATATCACTTATATTTGATCTCAGTATTTTGGTTCATATGTGTTGCCAGGTTTTGAATTTAGTTTGGCTGTGGCAAGGCAAGTACATTAACAGATATAGTATCTCTGTGGACATAAAGTATTTTTGTGGTGTTTTTAGTTTTAACTTTTAAACCTCTAGCAATTAAATTTTTTCTTTCACTTAGTTGTATTATTTACTCAATATATTTCTTAATTCATGAGATATTAATTTTCAAAACATGTTAATACAATGTCTTTTGCCAGCTTGCCCTTGGATATAATATTTTAATATCATATTCTCTAGTCATAATTTAAACTTTCTAAAAGGTTGAGTGCTTCTAACAAAATATTCATATTTTTAGGTGTTTGAAAATATAAGGTTTAGAAGACAACAATATTCTGGAAGACACATGGGACTCAGAGCCAGAAGTATAGGTCATTAAATTCCAACTCTGCCACTTAACCTATAATATGGCCTCAGGCATAAACTAAGTGCTTGATTCACTCATATGAAATATAGGTTAATTATACCCTCTTCAGAAACTGGTATAAATTTTAAAGAAGTAATATTCAGTAGGTGACATATATTTTAGAGAGGAAATCAGAGAGTACAGTTTGGCATTTATGGGATATGTTTGAAATTTCTGTCATCCTAAAAAATACTTAGCAAATTTGGTACACAGTGTGAATAAATTAGTTTAATGTGCTATGAGTGAATTTGCACTTCCTACATTTAATCAATAATTTTAGTCATGTATATTTAACATAAAATACATCAAATTTGAATAAATTCTATATATCTTCACAAGCATGTATAAAAATATATAAGAATCATACAAAGTTCTATACACATGTTTGTAATTTTGTAAATTTTTAAATAATAACAATTCGGGGGGTATTTGATTCACACTACACCATTAAAGGAAGAAAAGTGACAGAATTGAAGTACTCACATTAGCCATATATTTTCAATTACTTTTCAGAACAAAAGGAGCCACAACATGCTTCATAATTGTAGTTATGACTGGGTACACCAAATTGGTTTATTCTGTTCATAAGAGCTTTAAACTGAGTAGTTCTCATAATTTTTAGTCAATTTGTCTCATTCTGCTAGGTAAAAACAAAACATTAAATAAAGAGAACAAATAGCCCCTAAATTAGATACCACCAAAATGCTTTCTTCTGTATAAAAGAAATAGCAGGAAAACTCACAACTACTTAGCTGTTCAGCGATGTTTCCATTGCCAGTTACAACTAGACCTCTACAAATTTTCTCAAGGGAAACATACGTCACTCAATTTGATGGGCTAAATCTTCTTTAATTTTTCAAATAAAGTATCCAGGCTATTTACCAGTCTTTTTGGCTTATTTCCATTTACACTAAGTCCAGAAATCAATGAATCCATTTATTTCAATATGCCAGCAATTACCAAACAGAGAATGTCTATAATGAGACCATTAGTACCAGAAAAGGCCAGGACCTGCTAAAGCAAAAAATACATTTCCAATATCAAATCCAAGAACTGTTTGGGCCAAAAAACGTTTAAAGTCTTGCAGCAGGTGGAAGAACCACCTGTTCATTTTCTATTTTTCAGAAGAAAAAATAACATCAACAACGAACAATTGCCATCTTCAGAATTTCCAGCTGTGCTGATTCAAAAGTAGTTTTGAATGTAATCAAATACTGAGGACAATCACAGTTGAAAGACAACTTGTTAGGGAGAGTGATCATTCATGTAGTCTAGGTAAAATGAAGGGTTAAAAATCACCATCATTTAGAGCAGTAGGCAAAGGTAAAAACACTGCAGGTGTGAATGTTAATGATTGCTAATTTGATAGAGGTTCAACAGAAAAGGAAACACAGCAGGTGTGAGGTGTGTGTTTTTGCTGATGAGAAAGCAGTGTAAATATTCAACTCTGCAATGGAATAGACAAGTTCATTTTTATTTTCTCAGTAGTGTAGACTTTGTTTCAATTAGTGCCAGATGATTACTCTCTTTTTTGATTCAACAAAGGTACAAAATTTTTTCTCCTCTAAATATTACCAACTAGAAAATACCAAGTGGCACATCTGTGTGTGATTAATTTTGGTTCACTTTGAACAGAGGACGGTTTTGCATGAGTAGATTAAATACAAGAGTAGGAAATTGTAAAAATTAGTAGTTAGTTGTATGTTTTCATTGGATAATGAATTAAATATTTTACTTTATTAAACTAGTTAAGTTGTAGCATTCTGCCTTTTTAACTAAATCAATGTTGAGATAAAAATATATTTTGAGAAATTTCTAATGACAAATGTCATCTAATAGTTTAGATTTATTAATTTTAAATATAGGTCTTTAAGTATATTTAAACACTTTATTAGAAATATCTATTAATCTTAATATAATTTAATCAATAAGATACCTTATATGTTTTAGATAGTTATTTGTTTATATATAGAAAAAGTTCATATCTTGTGAAATTGCCTTTGCATTTGCAAAATACTATATCATACTAACTGATTTGAACTCTACATTAAAGAATTAAGATATTTGATATTCACTTGGAAATAATTAAAATCATTGCTTATGGTTCTGTATTTCTATATATTATGTATAAAACATAAAACACATAGAATATGTAACACAAATTTGTATAAATATATTTACATTGGTTCTCAATTTTTCCATTTCTATTTTGTCTAAACTCAGCATTTACAAACCATATTGTTTGAATCAAATAGTATACTTGAGGGACTGAGGTATCTCCCTAAAGAAGAGTATTCTGCTTCCTCAAATCAATCTTTTAATGTCATCATTAAAGTTGAAAGTTAAATGCCAAGGAAAGGGAATAGTACTTTATTTCACTCTGAAACATGATCTGGCTTAGGCTTTCACAAAGGTTTGTGTATATTAAAGAAAATCTTGAGCATGATTATATATTTGATGATTTCATTACAATACTTTAAAATTATAATTTTGATTATTTTTTTGAGCCATACACGGGTTATGTTTAGGGGTTACTACTGTAGGCTTAATGTTCATGGTACCATATTGTATTAGGGAGCAAATTCAGGACTCCAACAAGAAAACCATATGTTGAGACTGGAACTCCTCTCTTTAATGTCTACTTTTATTTAAAGGAATGTAAGTCATATAACCAAGATATTATTTGAAAAAGAGTTTCTTCCGCCAGCACCCCGCTCAATATTGAATGCACCTGCTCCAGCTTCAACTCTTCCCAATCTCTACTTTGATGTATTACGAGCAGAAAGCAAGATACTTTGAATTAATTAAGTTTCGAGGAACCAAAGCCCCTAGTCTAATGGTGCCAAAGCAGTAAAGCCAATTCAGAGCTATTTGGTAAATGCTTACATCCTAAATACTGCAAAATGCCCCCTGCACCCTTGCTGTGAATTTCAGGGTTATACATAGTTAATCTGGAATTCATCCAATAAGGGATTATCCCCCCCCCTTCATATTTGTTAAAAGCAAAACACTATGAACTGCCTTCACTGTAAAATAAAAACCCATGAGTGATGAGACTGCACCCCACACATTATGTTTCTAACCCCTTAGGTGGACAGATCTGTTGAAGCAGGGTAGTGGCAAAGAAATAATACCAACACAGTCAGATAAGATATCGTTTGGTGTCAGCCTGCTTTTAGTCTCATGCCCTCTCTCTTGCTATATGCTCTGTCTGCCTTAACCAAAAGCCAGAACTGCTTTCTTTATTCAAACCAACTCCCTATACTAGAAGTGGGGAGGTAGAGTAAGATACAAAATAAGTATCCAGTGAGCTTTTACATATTAAAGGAAGAGATTACAGGGAAGAGGAAATTGGTGGAACAACTTTGTTTGGGGTTGCTAGCTGGGTATTGTCCTATATTTTACTACTGCCTTCTCTTGAAATCATTTTCTATAACAAGCAAATCTAGGTGGAGTTTGGGACTGACTTACATTTTCTCTGCAAATGACATAGTCTAATTTTAACCTGGAGACCATGGATTTCCCCAACTTTATTTCCAGGAGATAAACATACACACTGCACAGATTCAATGAAAGCTGAATCTTTTTAACCGAGAGACATGGCAGGATTTTAATGTCCTTTTCATAATGGATAGAAGCATGTGGTATACTTAATCTACCCTCATCTTCCCAGATTCTTGCCTCACTGACAACCCTCATTACAGTTCACTCTGTGAAATGACCTGAGGCATATTTATGCACCTAATGGTTCAATAAATATATGATAAGTCTTAAGTCACAAAGAAACTTAAAACTCAACACATGTTCAGACACTTCTGTTGATTTTGCAGTATCACTTCTAAATATGAGTCACAATTTTCTTCTTGAAAAAGAGAAGTAATCAGGACTGGAGAGGTGGTGTAAGAGGTAAGGCACTTGCCTTGTGCATGTTAGCCTAGGACTAACCGCGGTTCTATCCCTGGCATCTCCTGTGGTCCCCCAAGCAGGAGTGATTTCTGAGTGCATAGCCAGGAGTAACCCTTGAGCGCTACTGTGTTTGGCCCTAAAAAACAAAAACAAAAACAAAAAATGTAGTCTATTTGACAATGGATCATATAATTTGAAAACTGATTGTAGTTGCCCACCAATCTTCACAGATTAACGTTGCTTTCCATTCTGGTCTATTAAAAAATTGAGTAATTATAACCACCATCACTTCTGCTTATAATTTTATGATGTGTAGAAGTGATATCTGTTTGGCATTTTATTTGTTTTTATAACTTTATCATCTATCATCTATCTATCTATATTTTGGGGCCACACCACTGGTTACACCTAGCTCTTCACTCAGAAGTCACTCCTGGCGGGCTCAGGAACCATATGATTTTCAAGAATCGAACCCTAGGTCTGAATCCAAAAGCCATACTTGCTTTGCTATCACTTCGGATCCTCAGTAACATTTGACATTTTAGAAAGCCAGATAACTAGATGTACAGTTTTTTGTTTGTTTTTGAGCCATACCCACCAGTACTCAGGGATTACAGATGGCTCTGTGCTCAGAAATTGCTCCTGTCAGGCTGGAGAGAAGACCAATGGATGCAGGGCATCAAACTCAGATTGGTTCTGGGTTAGCCACATGCAAGGCAAATGTCCTACCACTGTGCTATCTTTTCGGCCCTAAATATACTGCTTTTAAGGTGAATAAAAGTAAATATAGAAACAACTGTATAAAACAACAATATTTACAAATGCTTCCTGTATATTAGTTCTGTTCTTTTTCAGAAATTCTGACATGCCAATAATAAATACATATATATTATTAATTTTTCTTTTGAGGATGCCTAATTTTAGGCATTTTGAAATAATTTCTTGTAAATTAATAATTAAAGTATTTAAATAAAATCCCAGCGAAATCTTCAAACTCTTTTTGAAGCTGTATTTATATTTTAACCTAGGTTATTTATACCATCATCTGTTCCCAAACATGGATTTTATGTCACCATATTTTCAGATTTTGTTGGCAATAGTGAAAACATCTATAACTGACAAATAATTCTTTTTAATTAAAAACCTCCTGAGGTTCAGATTTTGTAATTTTTAAGAACAAGTTTATTAACTTTAAAGAATTCTTTGCTCATTGTGTAGACAAGCTTTGATGTAATATTTCAGAATTCAGAATAGCTATGTTCACTCCATTGGATTCCCCATTGGACTGTCAATTACTTATTAAAAATAAATATTATGGTGAATTAACATGGATAAAATTAAACCATATAAACTTTTATTTGAAAAAAATTAATTATATTAACTTTAACTGTAAATGAATTTGAATAGAAAACTTCATTTTTGTAAAAAGTACATTCAAAGTAAAATTATTTGAAGGGTGGATTTTTCAATCTAACAGTTCTATTTAAATTTTACAATGAAATGGAATGCAGAAGTATATCATATAACTTATTAAAAAAGACACATAGAGATTATATATACTTAATTTCTTATATTCTATTTTCTCCAGTGAACTAAGGCAAAATTTATAAACTTAACAATTCATTTAAATAAAAATTTTACAAACACCCTTGAATAGCTAGAGCAACCCTTAGAAAAAACATGTGATGCATCACTTTCCTCAAATTTAAATTGTATTACATAGCAATAGTCATTAATACAGCATGGTATTTGAATAAAGACAGACCCTCAGATAAATGGAATAGTCTTTCGTATTCAGAGAATGTTCCTCAGATATACAATCAATTAATCTTTGATAAAGGGGCAAGATATGCAAAATGGAGCAAAAAGAATCCTCTTCAAGTCATGTTAGGACAACTGGTCATCAACATGCAAGAAAAGAAACTCGGACCACCATTTAACACCATGCACTATAAATAAATCCAAATTAATTAAAGACTGGTATCAGAACTGAAAACATAAGGTATATATAACAGCATATAGTTAAAACACTCCATGACATTGAGATTAAAGGCATCTTCAAGGAGGAAACAACACTCTCCAAACAAGTGGAATAGGATACCTGTACCTCAAAGGAAATAGTGATGAGAATGCAAAGATTACACACAGAATGGGAAAAACTATTCAATCAGTATCCATCAGATAAGGATATAGGATATATAAGGATATAGATATACAAAGTACTAACCGTACTGAGCAGAAAAGAAACTATTGGGAGAATAAATGAACAAACACTTCCTCAAAGAAGAAATACAAACAAGAAAAGGAACAGGAAAAATGCTTCACATAACTAATCATCAGGGAGATGCAAATCAAAACTACAATGATGTACAATATCACACCACAGAGACTGCCACTCATTACAAAGAACAGTGCTGGTGGGAATGTGGGAAGAAGGAACTCTCAATTAAGGCTTTTGGGATTGCTGTCTAGTCCAGTCTTTATGGAAGACAATATGGAGATTCCTCAAAAAGCTGAAAACTGGGACCGGAGAGATAGCACAGTGGTAGGGTGTTTGTTTTGCACATAGCCAACCAAGGACAGATGGTGGTTCGAATCTTGGCACCCCATATGGTCCACCAAGCCAGCCAGGAGTGATTTTTGAGTGCTGAGCCAGGAATAACCACTGAGAGCCACTGGGTTGACCAAACAAACAAAAAGAATCACAAAAAACTGGAAATCGAACTCCCATATGATCCATCTATAGAACTGCTAGGGATATACCTTAGGAATACAAAGGTACAATACAAATATGCCTTTTGAACAATGATATTCATGGTAGCGCTACTCACAATAGCCAGAAGCTGGATATAACCCAGATGCCTAACAACAGATGAATGGCTAAGGACACTGTGGTACTTATAAACAGCAGAATACTATGCATCTGTCACAGATATGAAGACATGAAATTTTTCTATGCATGGCTAGACATGGAAACTATTGTGCTGAGTGAAATAAGTTAGAGGGAAAGACACAGACACAGAATAGTCTCACTCATTTTGGGGTTTTAAAAAAATTAAAGGACATTATTATAATAATACTCAGAGATAAAAGAGATGAGGGCTGAAAGTACTGGCCCAGAATATGAAACAACACAAATAGTGGTGAGTGAGTGCAGTTAGAGAAATAATTACACTAACAATTATCATGACAATGGTAATGACTGAGAGAAATAAAATGCCTGTTTCAAAAACAGGCAGGTGTTGGCAGAGGAGTGGTATGGGGACACTATTAGTGGGAATGTTCCACTGGTGAACAGAGGTATTCTTTTTATGACAAACTTAATTACAAACGTGTTTGTAGCCATGGTACTTAAATAAAAATATTATTAAAAATTTAGTAGCCAGAAAAAAATAAAAATAATATGCGACTGGCAATTCAAGGAGGAATGTTCTCCAGAAAAAAAAAGGATTGTGTTTTTCTTGATAAAAATTCAATTTATTTAAGGTCAGACATTTTTTAATATTTATTTTATTTAACAACTTTTAATTTAACATTTAAATTCAGGTATAGTACTTTAATATAAAACACATTATAGGAACAAAAATACACAATGCAAAAATTCCCTCTGCATTCCTATATTCACCGTAGCACTATTTACAATAGCCAGAATCTGGAAACCACCCAGGTGCCCAACAACAGAAGATTGAGTAAAGAAACTGTGAAACATATGCACATTGGAATATTATGCAGCTGTCAGAAAAATTAAGTTATGAAATTTTCCTATATATGGGTGGACATAGATATTATTATGCTGAGTGATTATTATGTTTCAAAAGGATAGGGATAGATATAGGATAATCTCACTCATTTGTGGAATATAAGATAAATAAAAGACAATGTGGTAATATAATCTAGAGATGATAGAGAAAAGGCCCATCAGGACTGCCAGTGATATGAAGCTTAAAACAGAGTGATAAGTGTAGTTAGAGCACTAACTGCACTAACAGCAACTATGAAATGATAATGAGAAAGAGAAATAGAATGCTTGTCCCAGAGACAGGCTGGAAGTGGGAATGAGTGGGACATCAGTAGTAGGAAAATTGCTCTGGTGAAGGTGTACGTTCTATGACTGAAACCCAACTATGAACATTTATGAAACCATGGTCCTTAAATAAAACAAATGATTAAACTAAAAACACATAAACATTTTTATTTTATTAATTACCTCAACGTAAGTTTACTCGAATGACTTTATTGATTATATTGAAAACAAGTTTCTAAAATAAATTGTATTAAAAATAGTTGCAAGGGGCTGAAATGTTGGCTTGGAGCAGTAAAGTGCCTGCCTTGCCAGTGCTAACCTAACACAGACCAGAGTTCTATCACCCCGTGTCCCATATGGTCCCCCAAGCCAGGAGCAATTTCTGAGCACATAGCCAGGAGTAAACTCTGAGTGTCACTGGTGTAGGTCAAAAAGAAAAAAAAAAAGTTGCAAAAGACCTCCAGAAGACTTGCCATAGTAACTTGCAAACTATTTGAAACTATGATCAGTAGAGGTTCAGGAAGATTATCACCACTCCATTCTTCTTATAAAAATGAATATTGGAAGATATTGTCCATATTTAGGAAAATTAATACAATAATCTTTTAATATTCTTCATAACTCAACAAACAATTACTAATAGAACATTCACTTTATTATCAGAATCACCCACTCATCATGCTGTTTCCACTCCTTACTCGTTGAAGTTTCAGGCCATTATACCATTCTTTAGCTCAGGATAAATATCTCATTTTCTCTTTGGAATCCTAATGTTATATGGATTTGTCTTATTATTTATTTTCTTGTTTTTCTGTTATATAATAATTTGCTTATTTTACTAGTACTGATATGAACAAGATTTTTTTTGTCTTCCTCCAATACTACCATTTATACTATTGCATATAAATCTTAGACACATTCATATGAAATAAAATACAAATTTCAATGGATATCCTTTACTATCATTTCTTCATGCCTAATTTGGTTTGTGGCAAAAAGCCCAAAGTTCTTAATAATTACTTTTTATCACAAAGCATCACTGATAATATATTGAGCATTATATTTATAGCAATAATAATAAAAAGCCAGACTAGTATCTAATCTATGAATTCCAAATAATTATAGAAACAGGTTAATACTTTTCATAACATCATGATATTCTCTTGACAATGAGTTCTGCTTATGGATTTTGACACTTCAAAGGAAAATGATTAATATTTAGCATAATTGGGGCTGGAGCTATGGGGCATTTACCATGCATGCAGCCTATCCAGCTTTGATACCCAGCATCCCAAATGGACCCTGAATCTGCCATAAATAATTTCTGAGTGTAGAGACAAAAGCAACTCCTGAGTGCCATTAGGTATGGCCAAATATCAAATATGTGTATATATAATATATATTAGTGTGTCAAAATGAATTTATTTTAAAACAAAAGGTATAAACATCACTGAAATTATGATTGGTTTATTGAAGATTATTTCTTCATTAGTGAAATTTCAAATAAAATTTCAAGCAGGCTGGTGAAAATGGCCATAAAGCAATATAATATTGGTAAGGTATTTCTTTTTCTCTTGAATTCTAATTATAGATAAATCAGCAGGTAAATGAGAATAGTATATTGATAGTTTTATAATTTATAACTCAATGCAATTTATTCTTTCCAAATTATAAAATTACCAATACATGTATCATGATATATAGAAAAATTGTTGCTATAAACTGCAAGGTATATTAATAGTGAACTATATCATTTTAAATAAAGTTTTATATCTGTGACACTTGTTTGTAAGTGATAAAGATGCCATTCTCTACCATAATACTACGTAAATGTAAAGAGGTGCATTTACATTATTTTTCCCATAAAAAGTACATATAAAATAAAGACATTATCATTTAAGGTAATCTCTTTATTTGAATACTACTACCATATTATATATGAAACACTTTTATGCCTAGTTGGATGTAAGAAAAATAAGCAGAATATAAAATTGACAAATCATTAGTTTATCATCATGAATTACTTTGCCAATTTACTGTTTTTATTTTTATCTTTAAATAAAATTTTAAGTGGATCACTGTGAGATTACAGTAAAATAGTGGTTCATGTTTGAGTTTTAGTCATCCAATGTCCAACTCCCATAATTTCAATTGTGTATTTTGACCCTGCCACCAATGTCCCCATTTTTCTTCCAGCCATCCCTTCTGCTTTCCTCTATGGTGAGAAATTTTTCTTTTTCAATCTGCCTATTTTTTAGACACTATGCTTTGCAATATTTTTACTAAAGATGTATTAATAACAATTACCTACTTTAAGCACCCAGTTTTTGTCCAGTCATCATTTCAAACTCTCATTATCCTACACCTGTCTTCTCTGCCCTAATTGAATTCCCCCATTCTTTGTGGCAAGCTTCCTAACATGGCCAGTCATCCTGTATCTTTTCTCTATTTTCTTTGTTATTATTATAGTACTATTTTAATATCCTACAAATAAGTGCTATCATATTATTTCTATCCATAGTCTACTGACTCATTTTGTTTATTATGATAGTTTCCATACCAATCCATGTATAAACAACTTTATAACTTAATTTTTCCCCAACAACTGCATCATATTCCACTGTGTAGATTTAGAACAATTTTCTTATCCACTAATTTTTGGGGAACTTGGGTTGTTTCCAGATTCTTGATACTGTGAACAGTGCTATGATGAACATCGGAGTTTCTGTTTTACGCTTTTGATCCCTCAATTATATTACCAGAAGCAATATTACAGGCTCACATGGGAACATAATTTTTTTGTTTTTTTGAGAAATGTGAACCACTCGACATTCCTACCAGCAGTAAGTGACAGAACCTATTGTTTTGATTTCTCATCTCCCTCATGAATAATAGTATGCAGTATTTTTTATGTGACTTTTGGCTATCTGTTTTCTTTGAGAAAGTTTCTGTTCATCTCTCCTCCCATTTTTCTGAGGGAGTTTTATTTTTTTTCTTGCTAAGTTCTACCAAATCCTAATATATATATATATATATATATATATATATATATATATGTATATATATATATTTGATATTAACTCCTAATCACATAGGTATTAAATAAATAGTTTCTCCCAATATGTGGGAGTCTTTATATCTTAACTGTTTTCTTTGAGGTAAAGGAAGATAGAAATTTTATAAATTATCTTCTCAGACCATGATACACCTCTCTTAAAGAAAGACAATTCAGAGACTTTACATTAACTTTTTCTATAATACTCTTTTTTGAGGTTTCATTAGCAATAGGTAGGTATTTTTTCTGTTAATGTATGCCCCTCTTTCCATGTTTATTGGACCTAACAATAAATGCTGTATCTGGAGGACAATTAGGGCTCTCTGTCCACGAGGACTTTTTCTCCTATGCCTGTTTGTTTTCGTAATCTTCTTTGTGCCCCTGTTTCAGGCCTGTGTTCTTGGGGCTGATATTTTGGGCTAAGTCACAATCTTCTCAACAGCCAGGGAAGTTTCAGGGGAACCTATATAGTGCAAAATTATCTTGATGCCACATAGATGGCCACCTACTTGGGAGGCCATACCACTCCCCTGACTTGTAAGCTGGAAGGGTGAAATTGATGTTTCACATAGATTTGGGCTTCTAAGCATAGCGGCAGTGTAATCACTATTGTCACAAACTGCATTTGCTGTTGCTGGTCCTATAATCCTCATCCTTTTTCTTTTTAATTTAAAGATTAAAAGATGTAACTAATAAAACCATACAATATATTCGACTTATTATAAGAATTATAGCTGTGCCTGTCTGTCTTTCCTGAATACTTAAAGCTCTCCTTAGAGGCCTAGGTAGTGCACCCCAATAAAACTGCATTCTGAAGCTGCACAGCGAGTGAGTGAGTAAAGTCTGGCTGTGGGGGTCACCAGGCAGAGAGCTGAGCCCTCTGGCCTGCAGAGGCTCTGTCCTGCTGTGCCTTTGATGACTATGAGGACTTCAAGGGAAATATTTTCTGTGCCTGTCTGTCTTTCGTGAATACTTGAAGCTCTCCTCAGAGGCCTAGGGAGCGCATCCCCCAAAAACGGTTACCTAGAGACTGTCCAGCGAGGGAGTGAGTAAAGTCTGGCTGTGGAGGTCTACAGGCAGAGAGCTAAACCCTCTGGCTTAGTGAGGCTCCACCTACTGTGCTTTTGATGACTCTGAGGACATCAAGAGAAATCTTTGCTGTGGCTGTCTGTCTTTCCTAAATACTTAAAGATCTCCTCAGAGGCCTAGGGAGTGCACCCCAACAAAACTGTCACATAGAGGCCTAAGAAGAGTGCGGCCGCTCAGATTCACAGCCACGCACTCTTTCTAACCAAAGAACCCCACCACAACACACAGAAAAAAAATCACACTACAAGCATGACAATGGGGAAACCTCGCAGGCAAACAACATGCATAGAGAAAGAAGACGATAGCTCGAATGACCTAAAAATATTCCAAACAACTGATTAACCTTTCAGATAAGGAGTTTAGAATAGAAATATGGAAGATGTTTGTAGAACTCAAAGAAAGCATAGATCGATCTGAACAGAACAGAAAGACAGAAATCAGAAAACTCCAAACTGAAATAAAAGATCTGAAAAATATGGTAGCTCAACTGAAAAATTCAGTGGATGGCCTCTCCAGCAGGGTAACAACTGCTGAGGACAGAATCAGCATGCTGGAAGATGAGATGCAGAAAAACTCAACGCAGCAGAAAAAAATTGGAAAAGAATCTTAATACAAATGATCAGGCAATGGAAAACATACTCAAGCAATATGAACAGATGAAAAGAGAAGTCTTTGATAAACTCAACAGAAATAACATAAGAATCATTGAAGTCCCAGAGATGCAGGTAAGAAATCTCCAGGAAGAACCAACTGTCAAAGACATCATCAAAGAGATACTCCCAGAGTTAAAGACTACATACAATCAAATCCTGCAAGCCCAAAGAGTACCAGCTAAAAAAAACCCAAAGGAAAACACCCCAAGACACACCTCGTTACAATGACAAATCCAATAAATAAAGATAGAATACTAAAAGCAGCAAGATCAAAAGGGGAAATCACATTCAAAGGAGCATCCATAAGACAACAGACATGTCACAAGAAGCTCTCAAGGCCAGAAGACAGTGGTGAAATATTGTGACAAGACTGAATGAAATGGATGCCTCACCAAGAACATTGCACCCAGCCCAACTCAAGTTCAGGTTTGAAGAAAGGATAAAAAAAAACAGCTCAGAAACTTCACAGATAAAAAACCAGCCTTAAAGAAAAAAATGAAAGGTCTACTTTAAGACAAGAGAGACCAACAAACACAGCAAACTTATCTACAATGATGACATTAAATCCTATGAAAATCATCTCTCTCAATGTCAGTGGACTAAATTAACCAATTAAAAGACACTGAGTAGCAAAATGGGTGAAAAAGATGAATCCAACCTTCTGCTGCCTACAAAAAAAACACCTGAATAGTCAGAACAAACATTGACTCAAAATCAAAGGCTGGAGGAAAATCATCCAAGCAAACAACACCCTTAAAAAAGTTGGGGTGGCCATATTAATATCTGATGACACCAATTTATACTCAGAAAAGTTGTAAGGAACAAAGATGGACACTATGTACTAATCAAGAGATATGTGCAACAGGCAGAAATCAGACTACTAAAGATATATGCACCCAATTAAGGACCAGCAAATCATCTAATAAATTACTGACAAATAAGACAAAAGACATCGAAAATAACACAATAATTGTGGGAGACCTCAACATGGCCCAGACAACACTTGATAGGTTAACCAGACTGAAACCCAACAAAAACATACCCTGAAAAGAGTAATGGAAGAAAGAGGACAAGTAGATATATATATATATATATATATATATATATATATATATATATATATATATATATATATATATATATATATATATATAGGACACTCGACCCTGAAAAACCTGGATACACATTCTTCTCCAATGTACATTGGTCATTCTCCAGGATAGACTACATGCTGACACACAACACATATTTTCATAAAATCAAGAGGATAGAAATATTCCAGGATACCTTTTCTGACCACAAGGCACTGAAATTATGACTTTCATGGAAACAAAAGACACAAACTGCCAGAATCTATGGGAAACAGCAAAAGCGGTCATGAGAGGAAAATTTATAGATCTACAAGCACACATCAGGAAGGAAGAAGGGGCATACCTGAATAACAATGATGCAGCTCATAAAATTAGAAAATGACTAACAAAAGGAACCCAAAATAGGGAGACAGAAAGAAATAACAAAACTGAAAGCTAAAACTATGAAGTGGAAACCCAAAAAACAATCTAAAGGTCAACAAAAGCAGAAGTTGGTTCTTTGAAAAAATAAAAAAAATATTGAAAGATCATTGGCAAAACTCACAAAGAGAGAGAGAGAAACCTGATAACCCATATTAGAAATGAAAAGGGGAGATCACGACAGATATTGCAGAGATTCAAAGGGAAATCAGAGACTACTTTGAGAAACATTATACTACTAAATATGAGAACCTAGAAGAAATGGATAAACTCTTGGACACTTTTAATCTTCCAACGTTAAGTAAGGAGAATGTAGCATATCTAAACAGCCCATCACCATTAAGGAAATTGAAACTGTAACCAAACATCTGCCCCAAAAGAAAAGCCCAGGCCCAGATGGATTTACTAATAAATTCTTTCAAACATTTCAAGAGGAGCTACTACCAATCATAGCCTGGATCTTCCATGAAATTAAAAAAACGGGAACACTCCCAAACATATTTTATGAAGCCAACATCACCTTGATACCAAAACCAGATAGAGATGCTGCCAAAATAAATTACAGACCAATAACCCTGATGAATGCAGTTGCAAAGATCTTTAACAAAATCCTGGCAAATAGGATCCAATGCATCATCAAGAAGATCATACACTACAACCAAGTAGATTTAATCCCAGGAATGTAAGTATGGTTTAACATCCATAAATCTATCAACATCATACACAACATTAACAACAAGAAAAATAACCCCATGATCATGTCAATAGATGCAGAGAAAGCATTTGATAATGTCCAACACCCATTCTTGATCAAAACTCTCAACAAGATGGGAATGAAAGGAACCTTTCTCAATCTAGTTAAAGCCATCAACCACAAGACAATGGCAAATATTATCTTCAACGATAAAAAAAACTAAAAGCCTTTCCTTTAAATTCTGGTACAAGACAAGGCTGTCCGCTCTCACCACTCCTCTTCAACATAGTACTGGAAGTGCTTGCCATAGCAATCTGGCAAGAAAAAGATATCAAGGGACTCAAGATAGAAAAGGAAGAAGTCAAGCTCTCACTGTTTGCAGATGATATGATACTCTACTTAGAAAACCTAAAGGCTCTACCAAAAACCTTCTAGAAACAATAGTCTCATATAGCAAGGTGGCAAGCTACAAAATTAACACACAGAAATCAATGGCCTTTTTATACACCAATAATTATAGGGAAGAGATGGACATCAAGAAAGCAATCCCATTTACATTAGTGCCACACAAACTCAAATACCTTGGAGTCAACTTGACCAAAGACGTGAAGGGGCTATACAAAGAAAACTATAAAGCCCTGCTCCAAGAAATAAGAGAGGACACAAGAAAATGGAAACACATACCCTGCTCACGGATTGGCAGGATTAACATCATTAAAATGGCAATACTCCCTAAAGCATTATACAGATTTAATGCGATCCCTCTAAATGTACCTATGACATTCTTTAAAGAAGTGGATAAAACACTTATGAAGTTCATCTGGAACAATAAACACCCTCGAATAGCTAAAGCACTCCTAGGAAAAAGGAAAATGGAGAGGCATTACTTCCAAAACTTTAAACTGTACTACAAAGCAATAATTATCAAAGCAGCATGGTGTTGGAATAACGACAAACCCTCAGATCAGTGGAAGAGGCTTGAGTTCTCAGACAATGTTCTCCAGACATACAAGCATCTAATTTTTGACAAAGGAGCAAGAAATCCTAAGTGGAGCAGGGAAAACCTCTTCAACAAGTGGTGCTGGCAGAACTGGTTAGCCACTTGCAAAAAAGCGAACATAGACCCCCAGTTAACATCATGTATGAAGGTAAAATCCAAATGGATTAAAGACCTTGATATCAGACCTGATACCATAGGTTATATAGAACAATGTATAGGTAAAACACTCCATGACATTGAGACTAAAGGCATCTTCAAGGAAGAAAATGCACTTTCCAAACAAGTGGAAGCAGAGATCAACAGATGGGAATACATTAAGCTGAGAAGCTTCTGCACCTCAAAAGAAATAGTTCCCAGGATACAAGAGCCACTCACCAAGTGGGAGAAACTATTCACCCAATAACCATCAGATAATGGGATAATATCCAAAATATACAGGGCACTGACAGAACTTTACAAGAAAAAAGCATCTAATTCCATAAAAAATTGGGGAGAAGAAATGGACACTTTGATAAAAAAGAAATACAAATGACAAAAAGGTACACAAAAAATGCTCCTTATCACTAATCATCAGGGAGATGCAAATTAAAACAGCAATGAGTTACCATCTCACACCACAGAGATTGGCACACATCACAAAAAATGAGAATAAGCAGTGTCGGCGGGGATGTGGAGAGAAAGGAACTCTTATCCACTGCTGGTGGGAATGCCGTCTAGTCCAACCTCTATGGAAAGTGATATGGAGATTCCTCTAAAATCTGGAAATTGAGCTCCCATTCGACTCAGCTATTCCACTCTTAGGGATATACCCTAAGAACACAAGAATATAATACAAAAACCCCTTTCTCACACCTATATTTATTGCAGTACTATTCATAATAGCCAGGCTCTGGAAACAATTAAGATGCCCTTCACCAGACAAATAGCTAAAGAAACTGTGGTACATATACACAATAGAATATTATGCAGCCGTCTTGATAGATGAAGTCATGAAATTTTCCTATACATGGATGTACATGGAATCTATCATGCTGAGTGAAATAAGTCAGAGGAAGAGAGAGAGACACACAGAAGATTCTCACTCATCTATGGGTTTTAAGAAAAATAAGTCATTTTTGCAACAATCCTCAGAGACAATGAGAGGAGGGCTGGAACTTCTAGCTTACTTTATGAAGCTCACCACAAAAAGTGAGAACTACCATAATTATGTGAATGAATAAGGGAACTGGAAAGTCTGTCTAGAGTACAGGTAGGTGTAGGGTGGGATGGAGGAAGATTTAGTACATTGGTGGTGGGAATCAACGTTGCACTGATGAGGGGGGGGCATTTTTTATATGATTGAAACCTATTCACAACCATATTTGTAATCAAGATGTTTAAATAAAAAAAGAATTATAGAAGAATTATATAAAATATGATATTTATGTTTAGTTTTGAATAGTAAAATAAATGAAAAGAAGAATATCATAGATTGACTTTACCTTTAGAAAAGAGTTTACTTGATTCTTCAGATATATTAACCTAATAGACATTAAAAATAAATTTTAATGAATCCAGTCATATAGCTTTCTATATATGAATAACATAAACTTTAGAAGTACAAATTGAGTGTATTGGTATCAATGGGCAAGTTTTGTAGTCGAACATGATCACTCTTTTAATTTTAAACTTGTGGCAATTCTCTATTTCTATCACTTTTAATCATCAACTTCTTTTCTTTTGTGATCTGGTAACTTTAAAATTATTTTAATTCTTCCAGTAATTTAAATAACTAAAAATACATGTAATGATTATTTCAAATACAATTTTTGAAGATTATATTTTACATATGCTCATGACTATGCTACAAAGACATTTATTTCAAAACTAGTTACACTACCCTCATAAAATCTCCCCAATGTTCTCTGGATTTTTTAACATTCCTGAGCCAACCATAGGAGAGGCATACAAGAAAATATTTTATATATTAGGACCAATCAATATGAAAAGGGGTGCATACATAAACATGTAACAGGAATGGAATTATTTATAGCATACCAATAAGAAAATTCATAATAATATATCTTGCTATATGGTCATTAAGTAATCATCAGAATATTTACTAAGCCATCGGTTTCTACTTGATTTTCTGCTGTTTTGTTTCTGAACATTAGTTGGCTTTGAATTTTTGTTTACATTTAAATTTGTGTCTTTCTTCTGGGATGACAGTACTGAAAATTTTGAAATTGTTGCCTGATTGCATATGCATCCTATCGTCCAATAATTCCAAAATTTGTGGATGATATTTTGCCTTTTGTATGGTGTAGTTTTAGCTGCCATGACATGCAGAATTATAAATGTTGGGAGTAGGGTTCCCACACTTATTCCAATAAAATCCTGGTGCTGTCTGACCAAATACTGGAACACTTGGAATTTTAGTCTGTTCTGCATCTCTGGAGAGATCCATGGTTTAAGAATCAAGCTGTGTCATTGGCTGAGTAGTAAAGCTGGGCTATTGGAAAAGTGGTGATTGTGGTTTATGTGTGCAGCTGCTGGTGTGGTTTTGGCAAGGTGGGGACTAAGCCTACCTTCTCCTTCCAAAGTTGCCATTTTCAGTAACTTGACAGGGATGCCCATAATTTTTCAAGACATGGCATATATCATTTACTGGAATAGATTTTCTTTGGAGTTGGCTAAAGGCATACATAATGACTGTGTCTATGATACGTGGTTTCAGTTGCCATGGCTTCTAGAAGTGTGATAAGGGAAGTATAGGATACCAACACTCACTCCATAAACAGCCTGATTATGTCAGCCCAAATAGAGGAATGCTGGAATTGTGGTCTATTTGGAATTTCTGCAGACATCAGAGATTCTTTTGAAAACTAGAAACTGGTTTAAAAATTTTTTGGCAAGTTTTTATTATAAATTAATGACCTTAATGGATTTAAAAAATAAAGAAAAAGGTATAAAATGCAAAGTATGAGCACATATCAGAAATTCTCTAAATTCCCTAAGTGGTAGCATCATAATAATAAATTTTGATAAATATATTTAAAAACCTATCTATAAGTTGCTTAAATGTCTTAAAAGTATGAAGATATTTTGTGCATTGACTGATTAAATTCCTTTTAATTTGAGAGAGAATGCTGCAAAGAGTGACAGAACAAAAAGTCTACAAAACAAAAGACCTCAAAGAAAGTTTTTACTTGGGATTATTCTTCGAAATCCTAATTTTGTTAACATAAAGGGGATTTTATGTATTTTTTAACCTATTTGAAAGAGTCAGTTCAAGATAAACCTAAAATATAATGCCTTTTTTTCCAGTTGATTTGACCTGAAGTTAAGGATTTTATATCCTTACATATATATATATGTATACATATATATATATATATAGAAAGTCATGGAACCACTTCAGCCATATATGCACAACCAGATCAAATTGCTAATATGATGATCTGAGATTAAAATTCTTCTTGGACTTTGCAATTCCAGGTATCTCCCGGGCCACCATTTTGTGACAAGGACCACTATTCTTGTCAGTATTGTGGAGTCTTCATGGATACAGTCAGCGATGCTTGGGGGGTCTGGGGTTTCAGGGATCAAACTGGAGTAGATTCATTCTTTATAACATTTTTCAATAAGCCCTGACCAACAAATTTTAATTAATTTTCTAGTTGCTTTTAGCTATTTTCTTGCATATTTTCTCAGGTATTATGTCTAGTAGTTCTTGAGAAAATATGGAATATTTGAGTTTGACACAAGCAAGGCATCTATCTGCCTTTACTCCTGTACTATCTCCCAGTTTCAAATTCTAGGAATAAAAAAAGAGGAATACATAATTATCATAGTCACAATTTTTTAATATATATTTTTGTAAGAGGTGTGTTTTTGTAAGTTAATATCATAAAGACATTTATCAAAATAAGTGCTGAGGGAAAACATCTTTTTGTAGTAGTATTAATTTCTACAATATTTCATTTTATAATCAAAATATGTTAACTGAATGCTATTGATATTTCTTTTATGTTTTTTAACATAACTCTAAAATAATAATTATAAATTAGATGTACTACAATTTTTTGTTAAGTATGAAAAATGTCAGCCTTTCAGAATAAAAAAGTAAGGAATGTTAAATGAATCCTAGTGGGTAATGCTATGAAAGGTCTTAATTATTCTTATATGTATGTTTATATGTGTGTTTTATGAAGTAGAGGTTTTGTGGGCATGATTTTGTTACATTATATTATAATGATTGCATGAGCTATAGTTTGCTCAATGGTCCTTTAACCTATGCTGATGTTCTTTCCCTTTTTTGTACATGGAATCTATTATGCTGAGTGAAATAAGTCAGAGGAAAAGAGATAGACGCAGAATAGTCTCCCTCATTTATGGGTTTTAAGAAAAATAAAAGAAATTTTAACAATAATTCCCAGAGACAAAAGAGAGGGGAGCTGGAAGGTCCAGTTCATGACATGAAGCTCACCAAAAAAGTGATGAGTGCAGTTAGAGAAATAACTACATTGAGAACTATCATAACAATGTGAATGAGTGAGGAAAGTAAAAAGCCTGTCTCGAGTGTGGGTGGGGGTGAGGTGGAGAGGAGGGAGATTTGGGACATTGGTGATGGGAATGTTGCACTGGTGAAGGGGGATGTTCTTTTCATGACTGAAACCCAACTACAATCGTATTTGTGAACAAAATATTTAAATAAATATATTAATTTAAAATAAAAAAAAGAAATAAGGAACAAGGGGAACACAAGTCTCAGGGTAATAAAAGTTATTGGAATTTTATTTTCCACTTTACTTTTGAGCATGAAATCAATCTACCCACATAATTGTCTTTAAACACTAGAGAACTTTAGGGCTGGTGATAGTACAGGAGTGAGGGTACTTGGTTGCATGCCATTAGGTTCAATTCCTTGTCCTTTTATATAGTCCAAAGCAAGAAGGAATGATTAGTGAATGCAGAGCCAGGAGCACAACCATATGTAGATCAAAAGTAAAATGAAATAAATTAGAACAAGAAATTAGGGATTTGCTAATATTCTCCCTGTGCTTTCCCATAATCCTATAACCTCTCCCACTCCACTTGTTATACTCTGACTTAACAATATCCCTCATATGCATATGAAAATATAAATAGAATGTAAAGAACATCAAACATATTTTACATGTACACATACTTCAAAGCAGTTTCAGCTTACTTTTTAAAAAATAGGAGTTTTACCTAAAGCATAATTTACTATGTATTTTGGAAAGTTGCCAGATAGAATTTATCTAAGAGCTTTCTATTACTGTGCTCCAGATGCTTATAAGACATTTATGCAAGCTGTATTTTGTACAACTTGACAACTTTCTGGGTAACAGCAATCATATGACACACCTTAAATCAGAAGCAATAAAAAGTTACTCTTACACTTAGTGAAATGAATTATGAATACAAACCTCAGGCCTGATTCAAACTATTTTTAAAACAAAATTCTTATAAACAATATATGTGGATTGTTTTTATATGTATATTTTATTGCTTCCAATGCATTTAGAAGTTTTATTAACATAAAATTTATTCATTCATAAATGTTCATGACTATTATTTGAATAAATATTTATTAAGAGGAGGCCGGAGAGATAGCATGAAGGTAAGGGCATTTGCCCTCCATGCAAAAGGACAGTGGTTCGAATCCTGGCATCCTATATGGTCCCCCGAGCCTGCCAGGACAACTTCTGAGCAAAGAGCCATGAGTATCCCTTGAGCGTTGCGGTTGTGACCCCAAAACAAAAACAAACAAACAAAACATATTTATTAAAATGATGCAATAAAATAATACATATTTATAAACATATTATAAACTATTTAAAATATAAACATGCACATATGGATGCATATGCACAATGCATCTATAGTTACAAGTTTATAGTAAAAAATAAAATGTATCGATATATCTTAAAATATTATGTGAGGCATCTCATATAAAATTGGCAACTATTTTTAGTTTTTCTTTATATAATTGTATTTTATATTTCTATAGTTAATTTTATTACAATATTAAAAGCAGATGTATTCCCCTTATAAAATACCTACTTATAAAATTCTATTACCTTTTCTAAAAAAGGTAAAAATAATTCTAAATGTCCTATTAACTATATATGAATACTTCAGTATCTATAGATTATATATCATAAACATTTAAATAAAATTAATATTCATAATCTTTTTTTCAGAATTAAAATATTAAAATAATTGACCATAGAAATTATTGGATTGTATCATATATTGACACAGTAAAAAAGATTATCAACATTGTTCATTAAAAATATTTTATGAGGGTCCAGAGATATAGCATGGAGGTAGGACATTTGCCTTGCATGCTGAAGGACAGTGGTTCCAATCCCAGCAACCCATATGGTCCCCTGAGCCTGCCAGGAGCAATTTCTGAGTGTAGAGCCAGGAGTAAATCCTGAGTGCTGCCAGGTGAGACCCAAAATCCAAAAAAAAAATTATGATTACAAAATTTAATAATGTAGAAAGTAATATTACTTGTAATATTAAAATAATTAATCATTCCTAATTAATTAAGTCTAATTAACTAATTAAACTTAATTAATAAATAAATATTAGAAAATAATATTACTTGTAATGTTGCTTGTTTTCATTTAAGTTTATAAACTTATTTATATTTACTTAAAAAACATGTCAGGGACAGATGTGGAAGAACACACACTGAATATGTGAGATACTGGGATTAATCCTTTAAACAGAAAAAGACAACCAAAGAGAAAAGCAATACTATGCAAAACATGATTTATTTAAAAATTGATTATTATAAATATTCATTATACATTGCCATAAATATCCAAAGGTATTTGTAGATAGTGCATGTAGCTATAGAGACATAGTATGCAATGAACATCATGCTTATTTATTAAAGATGAGCTTAAGTGTACATAAGTAAAGTGATATGTTTATACTACTTCAGTAGTGGTGTACACTAAACATATTTGTTAATTTTTATAAACCAGAATATGCACTTTAAAACTGCTATTCTTATTAAGTTAAATGACAGGATTTTAACTTATTTTATTTAGCACTTTTATCATTTTACTTTTTCTCAACAGGTCTACATTGACAAATTTATTCAAACGTATTCATGCATATTTTTTGTTTTTGTTTGTTTTGTTTTTGAGCCACATCCATCTGTGCCCATGGTTTAATCTTGGCTCTGTACTCTGAGGTCATTTCTGGTGCTGTTTGGGTGACCTTAGTGTGTTGTCTAGTGCTTTACCTGCTATTTATTTGTCCAAACTTATTTTCAAGTTTCAAATGATGATGAATGCCTTTTCATCTGATTGTTGGCTATCTGGGTCTCCTCTTTATGGAAGTGTCTATTCATCTATTATTCCTTGTTTTCAATGGAGCTATTAAATTTTTCATTTGCTAAAAGTAAATGCTTCATAAGTATGTGGATATTAATTATTTTATATATGTGAGTCACTGTCCTCTCAATTGATAAAGTTTAATTTTTGTTTTAACTCACAGTGCTTCTGTATGTAAAAGCTTTTTAATTTCAAATAGTCCAACTTGTCTAGGTTTGTTATGTTTTGTTTGGCAGTAAATTAAATCACTGAAAATGTTAGAGGTCCCAATTTTGGAAAATTCTGTCAACAATTTTTTCACTGAATTTTATGAGTTCCAATATATTCTCTCATACCAATGAGAGGACTTATAATAAAATATTTGGAAGCAACTAGAGGATTTGGTGGTAAAGGAACCCACACTAACTATTAGTGGGAATGTTGCCTTGTCCATTCTCTAAGGAAAATGATATAGAGATTTCTTGAAACAGGCAGGGGTCTTCAAACTACAGCCCGCGGACCACATATTGTATTTATTCCCATTTTGTTTCTTCACTTCTAAATAAGATATATGCAGTGTGCATAGAAATTTGTTCATAATTTTTGTTTTTACTATAATCTGGCCCTCTAACAGTCTGAAGGACAGTGAACTGGCCCCCTGCTTAAAAATTTTGAGGACCCCTAGTAGAGGTTCCATATGACTTAGGTATTCCACTTCTAAGCATTTGTTCCCTAATTTGAAAAAAGATATATACAATCACTTATGTTTTTTACATCACTTAATAAACTAGCCAGTTTGGGGAAACTACTAAAGTTTCACAGTAAGTGATCTATCAGCTGTAATCTCTGTGGACTCTCATCACTATATTTTAAACTGGAGAAATCACAAAGGTAAATTTGATAACAAGAAAAGAGGAAAAAAGTTGTCATTGGCCAAAAAATGATGAAATTATGTTTTTGGACTAAATGGTTCTATTCACAAGGAAAGGAACATAAATATTAATTTGTGACATTGATATAGTTCTTCCATAGCAGCAAGTGAACTGGCAAAATATATAACCTAAGTGTGGGTGGGTAGATAGATAACTTGGCAGGAGCCTGTGGGAGTTCTTTTATGATCTATGATCTTATGGATACAAGAACAAAACTCAACATGTTACGAAAAGTTGGGTAAGAGAGCATAAAGAACAGTAACTTGGAAATATGGAAAACTAAATCATTGTAGAAGTATATAAAATGAGACTTTGGTATTCATACTTAGTGATTAACTTAAAGTGAATTTTGTAAAAAAAAAAGTAAAGCAAAAAAAAGCATTTGAAATATTTAAAAGGGCTATGAAAACAATACAACTTAAAATAAAAGCTAGTAAATAATTTGAAATCGATGAATGTTTAAATTGTGTTGTCCAATGTGGTGGCTATCAGACACACAAAACACTTAAATTTAAAATAATATGAAAAATCAGTTTTGCAGTTTCTCTAGAAGATGCAATTCAGATGGAGAAGTGTCTCCTGAGTTAGACAATAATATTTCCATAAAAGTACACATTTCTATTGGCAGTACAAAAATGATAGAATACTAATATGGCCCCATAATCTCCATCCCGTAAAATTTTACTCTTTGTAGAATTCATTCCTCTTAGATGTACAAATGTAACTTTCCCTTTTTAGAAATATTTTTTAAAATACCATGCCTCACAATGTTGCTCATAATAGTTATGTGTCATATTCAGTGTTCCAACATCAATCCCACCACCAATCTAATTTTCAATTCAACATTATCTTCAGTTTCCCAATCTCCTCCAAGACTCTCCCTTAGCAAGTATGAATAATTTACTTAATATTGCTTGTTACACAAAATAATAATAGAATTATAAAATATCTTCATGAAAAGAAAAATTTAAAAATTAAAAGCATTTTAATGTCTTTTAATTTAAAAATATATATAAGTTCAGTCTTCTGAGTTTCTGAGTTAAATATATTAAATATAAATGTGTTTTTGAGTTAACACAGTTGAGCTAACTTAGAAATAATAAAAATAAAATTATAAAAATAATAAAAATAAAGATTTACAGTATGTGAAATAAGAATCAATGCAAACAATGATTTATTGGGCTTTACTTACCCTTAGATTTATGGTGTTAACATGTTTTATTGATAAATATGCTTGTTTCAATTTTTTTTCCAGGATGCTATTATCCTTTTTTCTGTCAATGAAATGTATCCCAATGACAAGCTCTTTTAAAACTCACTACAACCAGCTCCTAAGCCAGATTCAACATTTTAAGCACAATATATGTTAGGTAATCAGTTCAAATGTGATATCAAAAGTGCTGGTGTGTTATTTTCCAGAATAATACTACTTTCTATCAATACATTTAACTTTGCTTTAATTTTAGATTATAAAGAATAATACTAGTATAAATCATGTCATAATTTTTAACAACATAATATATATATAATTGAAAATTTAATTCATTTTCAAGCTAGTTATAGCGAATCTTGATAGTACTAAAACTAGGTCATCAATGTTAAATACATAGCTAATTCTAACAATAGGAACTAATTAAAAATGAAAAGTGAAACAAATCTTCATGATTTCCATGTTTTGAATGTTTGCATGTTTCCATGATAATATTTAGAAATAGGATTATGCTACACACATTCAGGTTTACATAATAAAAGTATGCTTACAAAATTTTAAAATATTTTTGTATTTAAGTTGAAGGTATTGTATTTATATAACTATTAAAGATCAAAATTTGTGTGCATGTCAAATTTACCTTTATATTTGCAGTATATTACATTAAGAGAAAAGTCATTGCATACTTAGAACATAAAGGGGTAGAATGAAATTAATGCCTTATTTATTTTCATTTACAAAGAAATTGAAAAACATAAGTTTCTTATCAAATTACTTCTTGAATTTTATTAATAAATCTTCACCAAATCAAAGAATAAGTTAGGTAGGAATTATATATCCTGTGTCTTTATTATAAAATATTCTGATTTACTTATTTATTGTTTAAGCCTAATGAAATAAACGTAAACATTTATTCATTTTTGTGACTTAATTTTACCATGTGCTTTAAAGGTGGTGGTGGTAATGTTGCACTGGTGAAGGGGGTATTTTTATTTTTTTTGGTTTTGGGTCCACAACCAGTGACACTCAGGGGTTACCCCAGACTATGTGCTCAGAAATCACTCCTGGCCTGGGGCCAGAGTGGTGGTGCTAGAGGTAAGGCATCTGCCTTGCTTGGGATAGCCTAGCCTAGAACAGACAGCGGTTCAATCCCAAGGCGATCTATATGGTCCCCCCAAGCCAGGAGCGATTTCTGAGGGTATGTCCAGGAATAACCCCTGAGCGTCAACAGGTGTGCTAAACTCCACCCCAATAAAAAAAGAAATCGCTCCTGGCTTGGTGGACCATATCCTAGGCTAGCGCAGACAAGGTAGACACCTTAATTTTTGCACCACTACTCAGGCACCAAGGGCATCCTTTTTTTTTTTTTTTTGGTTTTTGGGCCACACCCGGCGGTGCTCAGGGGTTACTCCTGGCTGTCTGCTCAGAAATAGCTCCTGGCAGGCACGGGGGACCATATGGGACACCGGGATTCGAACCAACCACCTTTGGCCCTGGATCGGCTGCTTGCAAGGCAAGCACCGCTGTGCTATCTCTCCGGGCCCCAAGGGGATACTTTTTTATAACTGAAACCCAACTACAAGCATGTTTGTATTCATAGTATTCAAATAAATGTATTAATAAATTTAAAAAACATACAAAAATAAATAGTATACAATATTATTTAATACAATCTTCTACCAATTTATTTTAAATATGAGTGATAATTTCCTTCTGAAATCTAATATCAGATATTTAATATATGGTAGTCTATATTTGATAGACTGTAATAGCTAATATCTAATATAGTATCTAATAAAATGATATTTAGTATCAGTCTAATGGAATAATTATTTTGTAAAGGCTATTCTTGAAGGACAAGTATGACATCTTTATTTTTTGTTTCCCTATCTTGTCTAGTACAATTAATCAATACATATTTTTGTGCCTTTCATAAATGCAGCTAACAAAATTGCATATCTTTTTAGATATCCTTCTAGATATTTTAGATATTATGCACAGGTTCTATATGTTGTTTTTTCCATTTCTTTATATTTTAAAATTTAATTAATTAACTTCACTTATTTACTTACTTACTCAGAAATGTACTCAGAAATAGCTCCTAGCAGGTTTCTGAGACCATGTGGCAAATAGGAATAGAACCTGGGTCTGTCCTGGGTTGGCTACGTGCAAGGCAAATGCCCTACCACTGTGCTAACACTCTAGCCTTTCTAATTCGTTAGTTTTATATAAGTAAAATACTACTAATAAAAAAAAACTCAGAAGTAAAATCAGATGAGCAAAGAATGGGATTTTTTTTGTTTTTGTTTGCTTTTTTTTTTTTTTTCATGTGGGCCTCTTGTCTGTGAACAGAGAGATTAATTCTAATTCTGTGCTCAAGATCTTTCTTGGGGAACACTGTGAATCATATGAAATGACGTGGCTTGAACCTGGATTTGCCACTTGCAAGGTCACTTTACCCACTATGCTGTAGCTTTGACCCCAAGACGGATTATTTATGTGAAATTAAACACAACATTTTCATGCAATTCTAAAATTTTATTTAGTATATTTTATTTAAACTTAAGTAAATTTGGATACAAATTGTAAAGTAAATTTTTGTTTGTTTTGTTTTGTTTTGTTTGTTATTTTGGCCACACCTGATGATGCTCAGGGGTTACTCCTGGCTATAAACTCAGAAATCACGCCTGGCTTGGGGTGACCAGAGGGAAAGACAGGGGTTGAACCGTGGTCTGTCCTAGGCTTCTCATTTAAAGCAGATAGATGCCTACGGCTTGCACCACTGTTTCAGCCCAAATTGTAAAGTATATTTTTAAATAATTCACACTATGAATAATAATTCTAATATCACACATTAATGATTTATTGTTTTTATTTTTTGTGTATACCATATTTGACAAAAGTAAAATTTTAAGTCAAAATCTTAAGACGTTTTGCTCAAAAATTTTTGAGTAACTCTAAACTGAAGCACCATCACACCAAGATATGCTGCAGAGCAAAAACAAAACTAAATAAATAAAAATAAATCTCACAAATCAAAATAAATATAAGTTATTACTCCATGTAGCTCCAATTTCTCTTCTGCCAAAATGGTATTGTTGTTGTTCCAATTTCTTTGAAAAAGAAAATTAACCACACATTAATTTTGTTTCATTTCTCTCAATCTTTGATTGCTTTACCCAATCCTCAAATCACCCCATTCCATCACTTTTATGTACACAGTTTAATACAATTAGTACAAGAAAATTTAATTCAATCTTATTAAAAGCACAGTAGTGAGTTAAGATATATATTTATTCTGTAAAAATGTGTTTATTTTACAACTAGCAACAAAATCTCTATTGCCTCTGTGTGATACTAGTCTTTCTTTTAGTCTGAAAAGTCACTTCCCCAAAGATGCATTTTGTACTGGCTAGGGAATGTTTTAAATTACTAGCTGAAATTAAATGCTGTTCTTGCCATGAATTTGATTTATCATTCTTTTGTCCTATGAAATAAAAGCAATAAAAATAACTCTGTTTTAACCAATTGATTGCATATGTGAATTTATATTGTTTTTATGGCTTTATTATTGATTTTATTTATTTAAAAGGATACATAAGAATTTTCTTCTACTTTCTATTTAAGTTTATATTGCTTTTATGGCTTTATTATTGATTTTATTTAGTTAAAGAGATACACTAGGCATTTTTTTCCGATTAGAATGTAAATCTTTTTTTTGAGAATAATAAGAATCAATAATTAGGTACAGATATTGACTTTTTACGTGAATGCACTAAAATCGATTGGAAGGTGTTTTTCAACCCCCCCCCCCACCCAGGTCCCTTCTGTCCTTGTTGATTTTTTTCCTAAAACCCACCTTCACCCCATTTTACCAATTATCATTCTAGTTTTGTGATATAGCATGTCCCTTCTCAGTTAAGAAATTTCAGCTGTGGCCCCATTATAGTATTTTGAGGGGTCTGAGGGGCCATATGAGCTCAGGTTCAGAAATGTTACCCTAAAAATTTGCAAAAGTTAATAAGCACATATTACTTGTAGTATTAGACATTTTCATTTTTGTAATTAAAGATAACTTTGCATACAAGTTTGACTTTAAATTGAAAGTCAATCATTAATAACAATAAAAGTAAAAATCTTTATTATATAATAAATTTTCCCCATTTACTAAATTCAATTTAAAAAGATAAAAATATATTTCTTCTTTGATTAAATGCAGTCAATTTCTCTCAGTAATATATACAAAATGGATTTTATTTTATGTTTCCATCTATTTCAAACTGATTTGCAAATGTCTGAAGAAATTAATCTTATTTCTTATGAAAAAAACAACTATATCCAAAAATTAATTTAAAATGTTAAGATTTAATTTTTATGTTTACTTTCTTTTTACCTTCAAGTAGTGACGTTAGGTTTCTTAAAAATTAGTTGTATATCTTGCCCTCAGATACTAAACTACTAAGAATACAAAAGTATGAGACATATTATTTAATTTCTGACTTTTTTTAAATTGAGAAGATGTATCTTTGCTAAAGACTAAAAGGAGAATTAACTGTGTTTGTGTTTGCTGTCCCTAGTGAGTGGATTGTAAATCCCAGCTTCATATATTTATCATGTCACATTAATAAGATTTCTGGTTGCGCAAACAAAGTTAATGATTGTCACATTTGAACTGTTCTCAAAAGAAAATAATGTTTGCCATCTTATCCTCTGTGAAATAAACCTCCATAGTAATGGCCATGTGATCTGTTGTACTTATATTCCAGCAGTTTGATCATGACTCCAATATCAGATTTGTGAAAAACATCAAAAAATATTTCCTTTACATACAGCTTAAATATTTCTAAATCCATGCAGTTTTTATACTCATATTATATTTTAATAGAATACTTTGGTAATATTAAATAATAAATAAATATTTATATTTGAATAATAGATAGTATTAATCATAATATAAGAACAAGGTTGAAAACTGACAATTATTTTGGCATGGTGGTCATTGGGAATCTGATTTAATTTCTTTACTGTATCTATTATTTTTTATATTAGAAAGTTCTATTTTAAAACAACAAATCACAATTTATCATCAGAAATAAAAGCTTTATTTAAAATATTCACCATCTGGTCTCTGAAATAAGAGAAAATTTATTTTCTGGGTGAGGGCATTCTGTGTCCTACCGAAACCAGGCTCCAACCCCTCCTTCTAAAACTTTTGAGCTCCAGAGAGAAGGTGCTAAAATTCTGCTCTAAAATCCTGTTCCAGGCAAAGATCTGAAATTTGTAAGCACCCAAGGGAGATGAAGCAACCTAAAAAAAAAGAGAGGGGAAGTAGGGGTAATTTTGTTTTCTTAAATATGCCTTTTTCCTCCTGTATGCACAGGGACAGCTACTTAGACTGTATTCATGAAAGAAATGTAAACCACTCAGTAAAAAGTCATGAATATACACACAGCTGAAGGCTGGCAATACTAGGAGGAGAAAGTGTTCAAGACCCCTAGTCACAACTATGGTATTTATCACACATCATTGCCTCTTTGCCTATCTATGACCCTACTTCACCACTCATCTATGACTCACTGCAGAGATATCAGTCTGACCAAATGACAGGTATGCTAGTATTTGGGCTGCTATCACCAGAATTTTTTAGGAGTGAATGTGGGCACTGTACTTCCCTGCATCATTCTACTTCTGGGAGACCTACCACCTCAGAAAACACTGTACAAAAACCTCAGTATCTGTAATAGTGCTATGAATTGCTGCACCACATGGCCATATTTGTGGCCTCATGACAACTTCTTTTTTGTTTGTTTTAGTTTGTTTGTTTTTGTATCACACCTGGTTGCACTCAGGGATTACTTCTGGCTCTGCACTCAGAAATTACTTCTGGCAGGCTTAGTGGAACATATAGGATGCCGAGATAGAACCTGGATAGGCCACATGAGGCAAATACCCTATGTTCAGTTCTATCTCTCTGGCCCAACTTCATACGTTTGACGCTGTCATCCCTATAGGAACACACCAATTTAGATAACAACGTGTAGCTGAGGTGACTGTTTAGAAGTAAATGAAATAACAGAATAATCAGCTAACAACAAGAGCTCAAGAATTTACTAATCCTGCCAGTGACTTAATGACCTCACGGACAAATTTCACTTGCATTCCTTTGTTTTCGTACTTCTTTTTTTTTTCTTTCTTTTCTTCCTTTTTCCCCTTACTATTTTTTAAAAATTATTTTGCTGTCAGTTTATCTTGAAATAAATCTATTATAGTTTCAACTATGTGATGTATGTTACATTTGTCTGTTTGTTTTTGTTTTGTGGCCACAACCAGCGCAGCTCAGGTGTTACTCATGACTCTGCTCAAAAACCGCTCCTGGCAGGCTGGAGGGACCATATGGGATGCAGGATGGAAACTGTGGTTCGTCTTGGGTTGGCCACATACAAGGCAAACACCTACTAATGTGCTATCTATCTGGCCCCATAAATTTTTTTGAGAGAATCAATTATGTTTTTTATATATTTACTAATATGCCAACACTGCATCTATAATAAACTTTAACTTCTATTTATTATAAATATGTTACTGATAAATAGAATTTAAAAGTTGAGTAAAAGATTTAACCTGGGGGCCGGGCGGTGGCGCTAAAGGTAAGGTGCCTGCCTTGCCTGCGCTAGCCTCGGACGGACCGCGGTTCGATCCCCCGGCGTCCCATATGGTCCCCCAAGCCAGGAGCGACTTCTGAGCGCATAGCCAGGAGTAACCCCTGAGCATTACCGGGTGTGGCCAAAAACCAAAAAAAAAAAAAAAAAAAAAGATTTAACCTGAACACTTTTGCCTTTTCTTGCAACTATCAAAATATTCATATTTAATGGTACATATTATGACTTAGTACTTTATATATTTCTTTGAAAAATAATTCTTTTTTTATTATAATATAATTTTATTTTGATCATAGTGGCTTACATATTGGTGTCAATAATATTTTAGGTACATATTCACATAAAATCAGGAGGGATTCCCATCCATCACCAAATTGTTCTCCCTACCCATCCGTTTTTGTCTTCCCTCCCATTTCTTCTTCCCTCACCCCCAGGGTGGCTAGAATATGTGGTCCCCTCTGTATCTAACCTATTACTTAGTAGTCTTGCACCTGTTTGGTTTTGAGGCCTCCCTTATTTCCCCCTCTAACTGGAGGCAAGACCAGCTATTTCAAGTTACGTGGTTTTGCCTGAAAAAGAAAAAAGTAATAAATTGGGGTAAGAGTCTAATACCCCGTAAATGGGCGGAATCCTTCTAGTGGCTCTCATCATCGATTTGGGAGGTGAAAAGAAAGAGAAGGTGAAACACTCCACCAGTATCAAAAGAAGTGTTAAGTATCCATTGAGGACTCCAGCTTTATCGATAAGCACCACAAAAAACAAACAAAAAACAAAACAACACAAACAAAAAAACAACAAAAACAAGCACACAAACAAAAAACACACCATGGTCTTGAAATAAGAAACATGGCATAGCACATAAAGAAAGAAAAGAGAGGAAGAGAAAAAATAAGTATAACTGGGGACAACAATTTCAATAATCACACCGAAAGAGAGAAATCGACCAAAATAGATAGGTAAATGAAAATAATAATAATAATAAATGAAGGTAAAAAATATATATATATAAATAACCAAGGTTTTGTGCTTTTTGTATTTTTGTTTTTTTTCCTCCTGCCCTGGCACAGTAAATATTGGGGTCATTTGAAAAGAAATTCACTTGGCCTAAAAAAATATGGGGTTTCTCCGTCCTTGGAGTATACTGTCATGGGGATCAACTCTAGATTTTGCTCAGGATCATTTACTCTCCCGGTGGCGTTTTTGTGGTTGGTAGACTTCTGCTCTGTCCAGGGTGATACAATCAGAGCTCTGTGTTTAGAGGTCTCAGTATCTGCACAGATCCTGAGATGGGATTTGTGATGAAGTCAGTCTTCGTGATTCTAGAGGTTCTGTTACCTCAGTGTCATTTTAATCCATCTTCTGTGGTTGGTGGTCTTGGGCTTTGCACTGAGCCTAGGATGGCACCTAGGTTAGCGTCTTTCTTTGTGCTTCCAGAAGCTCCATTCCGTTACAATTGTCTCTGCAGGACCTTTGGGACTGGGGATCATGCTTATTGTGCAGGTCATAGTTCAAACCCTAAACTAGGGCTTTTTTATTGGTCCCAAGATGTGTACAGTCTGGCCGTGGTTCTATCAGCCAGTCATCTGTAAATCGCGATCTTGGCTTTTGGACCTACCAAAGGGTGCCAAGTCTTCTGGTTTTGTCTTGTCGTTAGCTGGTAAGGTAGGCTAATCAGCTCTAAGGTCAAGTTGTTCACATTTTCCTCGTTGTCAGGATATCATGTTAGAGCTGGCCCTTGTTGTTGACCCCGCAGTATTAAGGCTGTCCTGGATGGGATTTGTTTCCTGCAGCTGTGTGAAGAGCTGTGCCGTTTCTATGTCTGGGATCCAGGGTTCAAGGCTGGATGAATGGTATCTAATCACCTGAGGTCTAAGTTGATTCCACATGACATATTTTCCAGGTAGGAGATATCCCTGTATTATTAACAACTGTGAGTTCCTATCTCTATTAGATAAGAGCTCTTTTCTCTATGTAAGATTTCCCCTTTATTTAGTGTGCCTTTGCAGGGAGAAATGGTGCTACATTATATTGTCGGTGTATTTGGGGGTGGACAGAGGGGATAACAAAAACAGGTCACATCCCCAAAAACGATAAAAAATAAAAAAAGAATAAAAAATGAAATAAAATAAAATAAAATAAAAATAAAATAAATAAAAAAAAGGGAATGACAATGTATATGCTCACAAATGTATATGTAGGACAGGCATTTGAAAAAATAAATTAAAAAATAAATAAATAAAAGAAAAAGAAATAAAATGAATTAGCGAAGCTTTTAAAGGACCAAAGTGGTGCAAAAAACTACCTTACATTTGGGGGAAAGCCGGTAAAGATGTGGTGTATTACAGGTCTTATGCCTATGTTGGAAGTACAGTTTTTCCCATTGCCTTTTGGGTTTTTCTTGTGGTGTGTGGGTTCCCAGGCATCTTTCTATCCCACCCCCTGGCCTTCTTCAGTTTGGTAAAAATTTGTGGTAGGGAGGTCTTGGAAGAATTCTTGTATTGGGGATACTTTTGGACCTAGGCCCGGTTTCAAGAAACAGTCCACGTTAGGGGGAGTTGGTAGAGAGGGCCGCGCAGCATGAGTCCGCAGGGGAGTTGGCTGTCTTTTCTTGCAGGAGACTAGGTGTGGGTTTGACTGGGTGTCCCCTCGCCTGGGTGCTGGGTACTGGTTCGTTGGGTAGGAGGTCGATCTTGATGCCTAATAGATTAAGGACTGAGGGTGAAGAGTTTTAATATGGTGGGAGATCTGGATGGGATTGAGGGGTGAAGGGATAGTTAGATTTCCGGAGGGGAGAAAGGGGAAGGTATATGGGAGGGGTATGAAGGGAGAGAAAAGAAGAAATACCTTATAAAGAAAGGGAGAAGAGAATGGGAAAAAAGTAAAGAGAAGAATAGAAAAGAGAGAAATGAAGAAAGAAAAAAAAAGAAAAGAAAAAAGAAAAAAAAAGAAGAAAGTAGTGAGAAGAGAAGAGAAAATAGCAAGGGAATGCTGGATTGGTTGATTGTGTTCGATGAATAGAGCCTGTAGTTTAAGTCCTTACGTCGCAGTTACTGCCTCGGTGATCTGGCTGGTCACGTGCTTCAATTCCTAAAAGAAGGTATAACCTAGAGATAAAGTGTATGTTAAAGATTTTTCTCGCGGCTATCTCGTAGTGCAAACAAGGTATGGTATCTCGTGAAGTATCCTGAGTTGCCACCTTAGTTTGTCCGCCCTTTGTATCCAAGGGTGCCTGTGGACAGAAAAGCTGAGAGGTTATTTAAAATATAGTAAGATAAAGGCATTAAAACATAGTGTTATGGTATGTTTCCATTGCAGTCAGTGATTTATATATTTATATATATATAAATATATATATATATTGCAGTCAGTGATTTATATATTTCTTTGAAAAATAATTCTTTATAAAATAATTTATAAAATTATTTCATTGAATAAATGCCTTAAACATTAATTGTTCTCTAATCTGTTACTTTTTTAATTTATGCACAAGTTAAATATTTAAAATATACATGATGACATTAAATAATACAATACAATAAATAATACAAATTAAATTATACAATTTATATTTTATTAATGTGAAGCAACTATTAAAATATGAATGATACAAACGTATTGAAAACAAGAGATTATGGCTAATCCACATATTACTCTGTATTATATATTTAATTATAAAATAAAACATTATTTGAATTGAATAGTTATTACAAATAGAAAAAATGAGTCATAATAGTAAAACATGTGATTAATGAGAAATTAAAATTAAATTTACAGAGAAACAAAATGAATAGCGAGTAGAATATGACACTGATTTCTCTGGCTATGGCTAAGTGATTAAAACAATAAAAACATTGCCATGCTGGAGACATTGTATGGACTATAAATTTTATGCCTTGCATGAAGTGTACCTATGTTTTTTTTCTTGACGCTGTATAGGCTCCTGAGCTTACAATTACTTGGAGCAACACTGGAAGTCCATGCACACACCAAGAAGGTTGAGTAATCTACAATAAATAGCAAGGGCTCAGGAATACCTTATAATTGTGAGTCTTCATATTTAAGAAAAGTCTCTTTTGGTTGATGCCTTTTTATAACACCACTCGAAAAGCCTCTATGTGTCAGTGATCTTTTAAAAAGACAAACCTAATTTAAAAATAAATCAGAATGCGGGCCAGAGTGATAGCACAGCAATAGGGCATTTGCCTTGTATGTGGCTGACCCTGGACAGTCCTCACTTTGATCCCCCGATGTCCCATCTGGTATCCTAAGCCAGGAGTGAATTCTGAATGCATAGCCAGGAGTAACCCCTGAGCGTCATTGGGTGTGGCCCAAACATAAACAAACAAAAAAACCCAAAACAAATAAAAAAAATCAAAAAGCAAGACACCGGCATTTTTTATATGTATTGTTTTATTAAAATAAATAACCAGGGTTGAAGAGATAGAATGGGGATAGGGCATTTGCCTTGCATGCAGACTGTGGTTCAAATCTCGGCACCCCATATGTTCCCCCCGAACCTGCAAGGAGCGATTTCTGAGCGTAGAGTCAGGAGTACCCCCTGAGCACCGCCGGGTGTAACCCAAAAACAAAACAAAACAAATAATACTTTTTATTACTCTATTATAAATTAATAGGATATTGGGGCTGGAGCAGTGGCGCTAGAGGTAAGGCGTCTGTCTTGCACATGTTAGCCTAGGATGGACCTCGTCCCGATATCGTCCCCCCAAGCCAGGAGTGATTTCTGAGAGCTTAGCCAGGAGTCACCCCTGAGCATCAATGGGTGTGGCTCCCCCAAAAAAGAATTATTAGGATAAATTATTAATATATAACTAACAATTATATTGTTGCATTTTATTTAACACATACAAATGACAAATTAGTGTTATTAGTACTATTTAGTATTGCTCATTTATCAGTTGTTTGAAGCATAAATCAACAAGAGAATTTTAAAAATTAGAAAACTATGATTATCACCGAACATAAACAATATATAATAATTTCAAAATGACACTGAATTATAATTACTAACATTTAAGCTATGTTTCTTTCCTTGTGGTGGACTGTGATTTAATTGTATTAGACATATTATAAATCAAATGTCTACCTCCTTTGATTTGCTTTTAAGTTGAATAATTTGATTCCTAGATCTTTACATTCAAAGGTAGATATTAAAAAATAATATAAAAAGACAATGCATGAAAACAGTCTTTTTTCTCATTTTCTTTACTTAATTAATATCCATAAGTGCACTTTTAAAATTACTTTTTAAAAGGACATCATGATACATTTATTGCAATTTGTGGATTATTCAAGATAAAACCTTAAGGGAAAAACAAATTAAAATATTGCTATAAATTCAATATAGTCCTATAAACATTTAAGATATTGTACTGATCCTCAGGCTACAAATATGCCAAGATATTATTTTGTGCCCTGAGAAATTAGTAATATTTTAGTTGTTAAAATATATTGGTTTTAAAATCTTCAACAGTTTATTAGGTATAAATTAAAATGGGTCTATCTCAAATATGATTATGCTCCAAAACATATAAAAGGCATCCATAAAATTTAATGTGAGCAGGCATGAAATTTAAAGATCACAAATGCAGAAGAATAGTAAGAAAGAGGCTCTCTTCAAGCCCATATTCTCCCTTAAACATGCTTATTGCATGCTTATTTCTGTAAATTTGCTTGTCTGCTTGCTTGCTCTTTCCAGCTTGTATTTTCTCTTGAAAATGTTTTTCTTTCTCCCCTTCACATCATTCCCAGTAACCTTCAATTCATGAAAACTAACTTTCTTCAGTAAGACAGGGGTGAAGGGTAGAACACATCTTGTTGCAAATAAGAAATGAAAAACATTTAAATAAGCAATAAGATAAATTTCTTTTCTGTAGTCCATATAAAATGTGAGCTAAAATAAAATATATTTAAAAAATATATTTAGAAAAAAAGAGAAAGAAGGAAGGAAAAGAAAGAAAGAAAAAGAAGGAAGGAAAGAAAGAAAAAGAAAAAAAACAAAATAATTTTTTTTGTCATTTGTAAAAAAGAAATTACTAAGTATCAACTCTAGTGCCACATTTTAACACACCTCGCATTAATTTATAAACAAAAATGGGCAAATAAAAAATTTATATAATTGATCAAAGTTCTCCCTTATAATCCTTTTTGAATGAATATTTGAATATGGCAATGGTTTCCAAATTTACAGATTTCCTTGTTGCCTAGAGTTTTCTAAATTAGACCAAATAAAATTGTGACAATACAAAAACTGAAAACAGTTCAATTATGTTATTTCTTATTTAGAGTTGGGTTTTAAGTTATTTTTATAATATGAATTTTTATTTTTTAAAATCTTGTTGAAATGTATAAGAATTACTAGTTTTAGCGTATCCTAAATATAATACTATCATTTGCTAATTTAATTCAGCATTACCTCATTCCTTGGAATTGGTCTTTCTCTAGATAGACTTAATAAGTAAAGTGGTCCAGTTATCTTTAAGAAATGGCAGTGATATAGTACAGCAGATGAGTTAATTATTTTAAACTATTTCTGTTTTTTGGCCAAATTTGCTCAAATGTTACTCTATTACTGTAATTGCTGTATCTCTGAAGTACTTCTTTAGAAAGAGCATATTTTCAATTTTAAACTATATGAAAGCTTATGTAGTAATATATATTACTTACTGTCCTATTTATTGGTGCCCATTGTGACACTGTTTGTAGATTTTGGACAATATAGTACTTTTAAGAAAGCTTTAAAGCTGCATATCTTTTAAATGGACGCTAGTGAAGACATAATAGATCTAGGAATTCAGAGAAGATATAGGAAGTAAGATGAATTAAATAAGGAAAGTCAATATGTCAGATGTTCTTGCTCTATCAAGAGTCAGCAGAGAAGTGATCGATCTAAAGCTTGAAGTAATTACGATGCCGTTATTTACCAATAGGAATAAAGGTCAATATAAGGAAGAATCCTTGAGAAGCCCTGTCCTTGAAGTTAGGAAATGATTACCAGAATACAATAGTATTCAATTAACAATATACCTATATAAATTAATGTTTCCTCTTTCAGATGGAAGAACATCCATAATACGTTTTCAGTTTAGTTGCTTATTCTGAATCAGAGGTAAATTTACTTTTTAGAAAACATTAAAGTTAGTAATATAAGATAAAAAATTCTTACAAATATAAAAAGCAACACTAAGGTTTTAGGGAAAGTATTATTTAAGTACTTTTTTCAGAGTCACTATTGAATAATAATATTAATTGAATAACTTGAATAATGGATATTATTAACAAGGTATTTTACAAATTACTTTTGTGGATAAAGAGTTATTATGCCTAATAGGTAATATAAAAATAAAATAAACAGATTTTATTTTTTTGTAAGGTCCTGGCAGAGTATCATTAGGGTTATTTCATGCTCTATGGCAGGGACCATATGTGGTGTGAGAAACTTAGCACTGTAGTCCCTTAAACTAAGAAACATGCTTCCTGTACTATTTCTTAGGCTCTCAGTTCATTTTTATTCAATTTAAATACACAATAAAACTTCATACTTTAAATTTGTACATTTAATGAGTTCTCTTTGTGTTTATAAGCTGAAAATAAAAGGTTGTTTGCTAAGTCTTTTCTACAAATATTGTTTATCTACAACTTTCTTCTGACAAATTATAGTTACACTTGAGATTCACTATGAAGTATTATTAAACTAAACCAGAAAGTTTATATCAAAATAATTGCAGATTGATAAGAATGTTGCATTATACAGGACTGATAGTCCTTGTATATTCTTCAATATACAGTATTTATATATCATGAACACATAAAATTGTTTCTATAAATGAGATTATCAGTTGAGATTGTATCAATTATATTTTTGCTAAATATATAGATGTTATGTTAATACTTACATAATTTTACTAGGAAAACATAAAATAAAAATTTTAATTAGTTTTTATGATGTTTATTAATCATAAAATATTAATATGAATAGATAATTTATATATTGTCACGTAGTATGCTATAAGTACCAGATAATCAGAAGATTTGTTAGTAGAAAAATAATTAAAAATCTCCATATCTTGATCATTAATACTCACAACAAATTAGGATATTCAATTGAGACTATCATACTTCAAAATATAAGAAACATGCTATGTGATCTGAGTGAATCTGAAATATCCAAAGTACTGTAATGACAGCACAGGGTTAAGGAGATTTTCTCACAAGCTGCCAACCCTTGTTTAGCCTTAGCATCTCATATGATCTCCCAATACTTGCAAAAAGTGATCCCTGAGATCAAAACCAGGAATAAAGCATGAGTGCCAGTAGTTGTGAATCTCATAAAATAACCATCTTAGCCAAAGAAATGAAATAATCATACTTTTAAAACTATTAGGTAATATTAAATATAATTATAAATAAAATAAAATATATAATTATCACATTGATATTGTCATGTTACATAAAGCCTAATTTATGATTTTGGAGAAATAGTCTAAGGAATAGATGCTTTTAAGCACAGATTTGGGAGTAATAAGCCCTGAGAACAGGTAGTGGTTGCCCAGAAAGAAAATATAAAATAAAAAAATTGTCATCTTATATAAAATTACATACAACTGCTACACATGAAACTTCAGTGACATAACCCAAGAAATAAAATAAATATTTCTGAAATTTGTGATAAGTCACAGGAGACCATATAACAAAAGCAATGGTTATTCAAATTAGGAAAGAGATATACATACTCTACTGAATGTTAATATACAATAAAGACAAGTTTAGGGGACCCAAGTGATTAGGCACAGAAGTAGGCTTGCATTACTGTAGCAGTAGAGTTTACATTTGGCTGACCCAGGCGAACGGTGGTTTGATTTCCAGGATCACATTTGGTTCCTGGAGCCTGCCAGGAACAATTTCTGAGCTCAGAGCCAGAGTAACCCTTGAATGCCACAGGGTGTGACCCCAAAACCCAAAAATTAAAACAAAACAAAATAAAAAAATAAAGGTACTTAATGGTATGGTAGTAGAATCAATACAGACACTTCATCAGTAGAATGGAATAAAAGCCTAGATTTAATCTTCAAGCATATGAACGGTTAATTTGTGATAAAGAGCCAAGGACATAAAGAAATAAAAAAACTTTTCAATAAATGATGATGAGAAAATTTAGCCACACTGAAAATAATTAAATTGGATCACTATGTAATACCGTGCTTGGAAGTTACATATAAATGAATTAAAAATTGGATGTTAAATGAGAAAATAAAAAAATACATTAAAGAAAACATAAAATGTATTGCACCTAATTCTTTTCTGTCTAATTAGACTGAAGCTAACATAATCTATTTCTAAGCCCAGACCTTAGATTCAGATCAAAGCTGTATTATTAAACTTTAGTTTGGCAAGCAATTTTGGTACTATTTCTCAGAAAAATCTTGAACTATACAGGAGACAAAATAGAATATTAATTAAAATAATATTAAAAATATTATTAAAATGTTGGATGGTAAGATAATATAGAAAATTCAAACATTGTGAGTGATTCATCCCAGTACAGTCTCAGATGGTCCCCCGTAGTAGCTCTAGGAATAATTTCTGTGCAGATATTAAGTAGTAAACTCTGAATACCATCAGGTGTGACACTCCAACAAATAAAAGCATAATAAATTTTGGTAAGTAAAGTAGGTATTGAAGGAAAACTGTTGAATAAAGAGAAATATTTCTCCACCATTCATTTCTTAATAAATGACTTTATTGAAAAATTCAAGTTTATCTTCTGGCTCTTTAAACAATTATTTATATTTTTACCAGTTAAGTGAGCATATAAACAGAATTCCCAAATAATAGTTTTCCAATGATATGAAGAAATTCATTGAGGGTAATCATTCGGAAAGATAATTTTCAGATATCTAAGATTTGTGAAAGAAATGGTAGAAACTTAATTATTGTAAAAATCATCCAAGGTTTTTTTGTTTTTAACTAGCTCTCAGTTATTTATTTTCCTTTGAATAAAGTTAATTAACAAACAGATGGCCACCCCAATTATCAGGACGAATCTATGATGAAGGTGTATGTGACAAATGGCACTGTCAAGCCCCTATTATTTGAGAACAATTTATTGTTTATCTAGAGAACATGTAGTAATGGAATGTAACTGCTTGGGTTAAGATCTCCTTCTGTCTTTGAGATCTGTTAGTGAATTATGTGGATGAGCATCACATATTTTTTATGATTATTGAAGTATTTTTAAAAAATAATTTTTAAAATAAGTATAAAATAAAGTTTATATATTTATAAATTTTCTGAACTAGCTGGAATTTTCATTTGTAATTATAATTCTCAAAATTAACCTAGTATGTGAATAATAGAATTACAGATTCAAACGGAACAAAATTACTCAATTTGATCTAGATGCATCTTGAGTTGAAAACTTACAAGATATTCTATGGATGTCTGAAGGATATTCTTTAGACCCAGACTTAGGGTTTATTTAAGTGCTGAATTACCCTAAACTACTACAATAATGTCAAGAAATTTTATTTTATTCATTTATTTTTTTGTTGTTGTTTTTGAACCACACGTGGCAGTGCTCAGGGATCACTCATGACTCTGCGCTCAGAAATCACTGCTAGCAGGCTCGGGGGACTATTTGGGATTTTGGGGATTGAACCCAGGTCTGTCCTGGATCAGCACTGTGCAAGATACAACACCATACCACTGTGTTAGTTCCTTCAGCCCACAATGTCAAGGAAAATTTAAAGTCATACCCTTTAGTATTTGAGCATTTCCAGGATTGTTCAATGTTCTCTGTGATACCAAGGATGTGATTTTTGATCAAGTTCAGTACTAAAATGCTGAATTATATACAAGCTTTCTATCATGGAATATTTATTTATATTTTTGGTAGCAACTAAAACACAGTATTCGACATATTAGAAATGGTTACATTTAGATCTATGGCTTTTAAGAAAAATTAAAGACATTATTGTAATAATCCGCAGACGATAATAGAGATGGGGCCAAAAGGACCCGGCTCACAAATATGAGTAATGGTGTCAGTTAGGAAATAACCTATACTAACAACTATCATGACAGTCTTAATGAGGAAGTAGAAAGCCTGTCTCAAATACAGGCAGGGGGTTTTGGAGGAGGGAGATGGGGGCATTGGAGGTGAAATGTTGCACTGGTGAAGGGGGGAAGTTTTTTTGTGACTGAAATTCAATTATAATCATGCTGGTAATTACTAGTTTAAATAAAGATATTTAAAAAAGAAAAGGCTCATTTGAGGTTTAAACAAGCAAAATATGGGGTTGTATATTTTATGTTAAAATATTAAAAATATTAAAAACATGAAAATGAGACTGATTAAAAGTAATATCACCGGGCTGGAGAGATAGCATGGAGGTAAGGGCGTTTGCCTTTCATGCAAGAGGTCATCGGTTCGAATCCCAGCGTCCCATATGGTCCCCACCGTAGCCCTGCTAGGAGGCAATTTCTGAGCATGGAGCCAGGAGTAACCCCTGAGCACTGCCGGGTGTGACCCAAAAACCACAAAAAAAAAAAAAAAAAAAGTAATATCACCAGTAAACTTATGGAATAGAATTCTGGCTTAAAACAATAACAAGCAAATTAAAAACTAATACTAACAAAGTTTTGAACAATAGCAAAAATATTAGTTTATGAAAATATAATCTACAAGTGGAATAAAATAAAAACATAAAAAAGAGAATATTAATTTTTACTGTTTGCAAAATAAAAATGACCTATTTGAAAACTTCCAGTTTCTTTGGAGTTAGAATTCTCTCAGTTTTTATTTAGCAATAAAATTACAATTGTCCAAGTAAAATTAGTCAGAGGTGAAAGATAGACATAGAATAAAATTTCACTCATTGACAGACTATAAAAAAAATATATATAACATAGCAATAATATACAGAGACAATAGAGATGTAGGCCAGGAGAGTCAGTCAATAGTAGGAAGCATGGCATAAATAGTGGAACAGTACAGTTCCGATAGAAAAGGGACCATTAAGACAATGATAATTGGAACTGATCATGATAGACAAAATCTGAGTGCTGAATAGTGATAAATTGATAAGTCACAGTAACACTTCATTAATAATAGTGCAAACCAGAATTCTAAAATGGAAAAATGAAGAACAGATGAGAGAGATAGAGAGAGAGAAAATAAGAAAGAAAGATGGGGGGAATGGTGGTGGGAAGTTTGCACTGGTGAAGGGGTGTTTGGGTGTGGGGTTTTTTTTTGTTTGTTTTATATAATTGAAACCCAACTACAAGCATGTAGTTTATAACCATGTAATCGTGGTGCTTAAATATACATATTAATAAACAAGAAAGAAAGAAAGAAAGAAAGAAAGAAAGAAAGAAAGAAAGAAAGAAAGAAAGAAAGAAAGAAAGAAAGAAAGAAAGAAAGAAAGAAAAAAGAAAGAAAGAAGAGAAAGGAAAGAAGAAAGAAAAGAAGGAAGGAAGGAAGGAAGAAAGGAAGGAAGGAAGGGAAAAAGATAGAAAGAAAGACAAAGACGAAAGAAAGAAAGAAAGAAAGAAAGAAAGAAAGAAGAAGAGAAAGAAAGAAAGAAAAGATAGAAAGAAAGAAAGAAGAAAGAAAGAAGAAAGAAAAGAAGGAAGGAAGGAAAAGGATAGAAAGAAAGACAAAGACGAAAGAAAGAAAAAAGAAAGAAAGAAAGAAAGAAAGAAGAAAGAAACAAAGAAACACAGAAAAGAAGGTAAGAAAGAAATGAAGGAAGGAAGAAATAAAGGAAGGAAGGGAGGGAGGAAGAAAGGAAGAAAGAGAGAAAAGAAAGAAAGGAAAAAGAAAGAAAGAAAGAAAGAAAGAAAGAAAGAAAGAAAGAAAGAAAGAAAGAAAGAAAGAAAGAAAGAAAGAAAGAAAGAAAGAAAGAGAGAGAGAAAGAAAGAGAGAGAAAGAAAGAGAGAGAGAAAGAGAGAAAGAGAGAAAAAGAAAGAAAGAAAAAAAAATAAAGAAAGGAAGAGAAGAAAGAATGAAGAAGAAAGAAAAGAAAGAAGAAGGAAGGAAAGGAAGGAAGAAGGAAGGAAGGAAGGAAAAAGATAGAAAGAAAGACAAAGACGAAGAAAGAAAGAAAGAAGAAAGAAAGAAGAAGAAGAAAGACAGAAAGAAAGAAAGAAAGAAAGAAAGAAAGAAGAAAGAAAGAACGAAAAGAAAGAAAGAGAAAGAAAGAGAAGAAAGAAAGAAAGAAAAGAAAAGAAGGAAGGAGAAAAAGAAAGAAAGAAAGAAAGAAAGAAAGAAAGAAAGAAAGAAAGAAAGAAAGAAAGAAAGAAAGAAGAAAGAAACAAAGAAACAAAGAAAAGAAGGAAGAAAGAAATGAAGGAAGGAAGAAATAAAGGAAGGAAGGGAGGGAGGAAGAAAGGATGAAAGAGAGAAAAAGAATGAAAGAAAAAGAAAGAAAGAAAGAAAGAAAGAGAGAAAGAGAGAGAGAAAGAAGAAAGTGAGAGAAGAAAGAGAGAGAGAAGAGAGAGAAAGAGAGAAAGAAAGAAGAAAAGAAGAGAAGAAAGAAAGAAAAGAAAGAAAGAAAGAAAGAAAGAAAAGAAAGAGAAAGAAAGAAAGAAAGAAAGAAAAGAAAGAAAGAAAGAAAGAAAGAAAGAAAGAAAGAAAGAAGAAAGAAGAAAAGAAGAGAAAGGAGTAAAATGCTTCAGAGGCAGAGGTCCAGGGAAGCTTAGGTGAGAAACTGGGGACATTGATGGTGGAAAATATGCAATGTGCACAGCTTAACTGATAAATTGTAATACCCCAATCATGAAAAACTTTGTAACCGAAGATGACAATTCTGATGACCAGATAATGCCAACCAACTAATCAATCCTCAAGATTAGGACTTTAGACTAGTAATATGGAAGATGCTCAAAGAACTCAAAGAAACGATGGATCGAGTTGAACAGAACACTAATAAGAACGAAGAAAATATGAAGACAGAAATCACAAAACTCCAAACTGAAATAACATGTCAACTAACAGGCCTGAAAAAGTCCAGTAAACGAAGTGAATGACAAAATGGATAAGCTCTGGGACAGGGTATCAGAAGCTGAGAATAGATTGGTGCTGTGGAAGATGAGATACATAACAATTCCATACAGCAGGAGAGATTGGACAAAAAACTTAAAGCAAATGAACAGACAATGGAAAAATTAGTCAAGAATGGGAACAGATGAAAATATAAGTCTATGATAAGATCAACAGAAAACAACTTAAGAATCATTGGAGTCCCAGAGACCCAGAAAAAAAAATTTCCAGAAGAAACAACGGTCAAGAACATCATTAAAGAGAAACTTCCAGAGCTAAAGAACATATGTGAACAAATCCTGCATACTCGAAGAGTACCAACCAAAAGAGACCCCAGAAAAACCACCCCAAGACACATCCTAGTCACAATGACAAATCCCACAGATAGAGACAGAATTCTGAAAACAGCAAGATAAAAAGGGGAAATTATGTTCAAGCAAGCATCCTTGAGATTTACAGCAGACCTGTCACCAGAAACACAAAAGGCCAGAAAGCAGTGGTGGGATATTGTGACAACACTGAAATGAAATGAAATGAATTCACCTAGAATACTATACCCCAGCAAAACTCACATTCCGGTTTGACGGAAGAATACATGGTTTCAAGAACAAAAAACAGCTCAGAAACTTTACAGACACAAAACCAGTCTTAAAAGAAAACTGAAAGACCCTAATTTAAGACAAGGACTTACCAAAAGACACACCAAATTTTGATATAAAGATGGCATTAAATCCCAGGACAATTCTTTCTCTCACGGTTAAATGGACTAAATGAACCAGTCAGAGACACAGAGTAGCTAAATGAATCAAAAAAACTCAATCCAAACCGTCTGCTGCCTACAAGAAACATACCTGAATAGTCAGAGACAAATATAGACTCAAAATAAAAGGCTGGAGAAAAATTATCCAAGCAAACAACACCCATAAAAAAGCTGGATGTGGCATATACTAATATCAGATAATGCAAACTTTATACTCAGGAAGGTTGTAAGAAACAAGATGGACATTATATATTAATCAAGGTGTATGTAGAGGCAGGAAGAAATCATTCCCCTAAACATATATGCACCGAATGAGGGGCCGAGCAAGATATTTAATACAACTGTTGACAAATCTGAAAAATAATATCAATAACAACACAATAATTGTGGGGAACCTCAACACGGCTTTGTCAACTCTGGATAGGTCAACCAGACTGAAACCCAACAAGAATATACTAGACCTGAGCGAGAGAAATGGAAGGAAGAGGCCTAGTGGATATATATAGGACACTCCATCTCCAGAAACCTGGATACACATTCTTCTCCAATGTACATGGGGACATTCTCCAGGATAGACTACATGCTGGCACATAAAACATACCTCCATAATATCAAGAGGATAGAAATTTTGCAGACTACCTTCGCTGACCACAAGGCTCTGAAAATTATTGTGAAATCCAAAGGGACTCAGAAGAAAAAACTTTAACACCGGGAAGTTAAACAGCTTCATACTCAATAACCAGTGGGTCCGAGATGAAAATCAAGGAGGAAATCAAAAGGTTCCTGGAAACAAATGACAATAAAGACACAAACTATCAGAAATTATGGGACACAGCATAAGCAGTACCGAGAGGAAAATTTATAGCTTTGCAAGCACACATCAGGAAGAAGGAGCTTACCTGAGTAGCTTAATGACACAGCTAATAGAACTAAAAAGTGCTCAAGAAAAGGACCCAAAAATAGGAAGACAGAAGGAAATAACAAAGCTGAGAGCAGAAATCAACGAAGTGGAAACCAAAAAAAAAACAATCTGAAAGATCAATGAAAGCAGACGTTGGTTCTTTGAAAAAAATAAACAAGATTGATAGACCACTGGCAAACCTAACAAAGAAAGAGAGAGAGAGAAACTTGATAACTCGTATTAGGAATGAAAAAGGAGGGATCACTACTGATATGGACAGAGATTCAAAGGGTAATCAGAAACTACTTTGAGAAACTCTATGCCACTAAAAATGAGAACCTGGAAGAAATGGATAAATTCTTGGACTCATAATCTTCCTCGGTTGAAGGAAGAGGATGTAGCATATCTAAACACCCCCATCAACATTGATGAAATTAAAACGGTAATCAAATGTCTGCCGAGAAACAAAAGCCCAAGCTGAGATGGATTCACTAATGAATTCTTTCAAACTTTCCAAGAGGAACTACTACCAATCCTGGCAAGACTCTTTTCATGAAATTGAATCAAACGAAACACTTTCAAATAGCTTTATGAAGCCAACATCACCTTGATACCTAAACCAGACAGAGATGCTACAAAAAAAGAAAATTACAGACCAATATCGTTGATGAATGCAGATGCAAGGATCCTCAACAAAATCCTGGCAAATAAGATTCAATGCCTCATTAAGAAGATCATCCACTAAGATCAAGTAGGTTTCATCCCAGGAATGCAAGGCTGGTTTAACATCTGTAAATCTATCAACATAATACACAACATCAATAACAAGAAAAATAAAAACCACATGATCATATCAATAGATGCAGAGAAAGCATTTGATAAGGTCCAACACCCATTCTTGATCAAAACTCTCAGCAAGATGGGAATGGAGGGAACCTTTCTCAATATAGTGAAGGCCATCTACCACAAGCCAGTGGCAAATATTATCCTCAATGGAGAAAAACTGAAAGCCTTCCCTCTAAATTCTGGCACAAGACAAGGCTGTCCTCTCTCACCACTCCTATTCAACATAGCACTGGAAGTACTTGCTATAGCGATTAGGCAAGAAAAGGATATCAAGGGAATCCAGATAGGAAAGGAAGAAGTCCAGCTCTCCCTGTTTGCAGATAACATGATACTCTACTTAGAAAACCTAAATACTCTACCAAAATGCTTCTAGAAACAATAGACTCATATAGCAAGGTGGCAGGGCTACAAAATTAACACACAAAAATTAATGGGCCTTTCTATACACCAATAGTAATAAGAAGAAATGGACATTAAGAAAACAACCCCCATTCACAATAGTGCCACACAAACTCAAATATCTTGGAATCAATTTGACTAAAAATGTGAAGGACCTATAGAAATAAAACTATAAAACTCTGCTCCAAGAAATAAGAGAGGACACACGGATGGAAACACATACCCTGCTCATGAATTGGCAGGATTAACATCATTAAAATGGCAATACTCCCCAAGGCATTATACAGATTTAATGTGATCCCTCTAAAGATACCCATGACATCTTCAAAGAAGTGGAATCCGGCACTTTTGAAATTAATTTGGAACAATAATCACCCTAGAATAGCTAAAGCAATCATTGGGGAAAAAGAATATGGGAGGAATTACTTTCTCCAACTTTAAACTGTACTACAAAGCAATAGTTATCAAAACAGCACGGTATTGGAATAAGGACAAGGCCCTCAGATCAGTGGAATAGGCTTGAATACTCAGAAAATGTTCCCCAGACATACAATCACCTAATTTTTGATAAAGGAGCAGGAAATCCTAAATGGAGCAGGGAAAGCCTCTTCAACAAGTGGTGTTGGGACAACTGGATAGCCACTTGCAAAAAATTGAACTTAGACCCCCATCTAACATCATGTACGAAGGTAAAATCCAAATGGATTAAAGACCTCGATATCAGACCCAAAACCATAAGATATATAGAACAACACATAGGCAAAACACTACAGGACATTACAGGCATATTCAAGGAGGAAACTGCACTCTCGAAGCAAGTGAAAGCAGAGATTAACAGATGGGAATATATTAAACTGAGAAGCTTCTGCATATCAAAGGTAATAGTGCCCAGGATACAAGAGCCACCCACTGAGTGGGAGAAACTATTCACCCAACACCCATCAGATAAGGGGCTAATCTCAAAATATACAAGGCACTGACAGAACTTTACAAGAAAAAACATCTAATCCCATCAAAAATGGGGAGAAGAAATGAACAGACACTTTGACAAAGAAGAAATACAATGGCCAAAAGACACATGAAAAAATGCTCCACATCACTAATCATCAGGGGAGATGCAAATCAAAACAACGATGAGATACCACCTCACACCCCAGAGAATGGCACATATCACAAAGAATTCGAATAAACAGTGTTGGCGGGGATGTGGAGAGAAAGGAACTCTTATCCACTGCTGGTGAGAATGCCGTCTAGTTCAACGTTTATGGAAAGCGATATGGAGATTCCTCCAAAAACAGGAAATCGAGCTCCCATACGATCCAGCTATACCACTCCTAGGAATATACCCTAGGAACACAAAAATACAATATAAAACCCCTTCCTTACACCTATATTCATTGCAGCACTATTTACCATAGCAAGACTCTGGAAACAACCAAGATGCCCTTCAACAGACGAATGGCTAAAGAAACTGTGGTACATATACACAATAGAATATAATGCAGCTGTCAGGAGAGATGAAGTCATGAAATTTTCCTATACATGGATGTACACAGGAATCTATTATGCTGAGTGAAATAAGTCAGAGAGAGAGAGAAAAACGCAGAATGGTCTCACTCATCTATGGGTTTTTAAGAAAAATGAAAGACATTCTTGCAATAATAATTTTCAAACATAAAAGAGAAAAGAGCTGGAAGTTCCAGCTCACCTCAGGAAGCTCTCCGCAAAGAGTGATGAGTTTAGTTAGAGAAATAACTACATTGAACTGTCCTAATAATGAGAATGTATGATGGAAATGGAGAGCCTGTTTAGAGTACAGGCGGGGGGTCGGGTGGGGACGAGGGAGACTTGGGACATTGGTGATGGGAATGTTGCACTGGTGATGGGTGGTTGTTTCTTACATGACTGAAACCCAAACAAAAATCATGTATGTAATCAAGGTGTTTAAATAAAAAAAATAAATTACTGAAAAAAAACATATATATAAAAAAAACTTTGGTAACCATGGTTTTTAAACAAAAGGAGGAAAAATAATTTTAAATTGTCCAAGATATTTTTAAAAACAAACTAGGATATTAAAATAAAAGAAAATTACTATCACAACAACTTTAGGTAGAGGATTGCTATGAAATAGGAGAAGGGGAGGGCCGGGCGGTGGCGCTGGAGGTAAGGTGCCTGCCTTACCTGCGCTAGCCTAGGAGACGGACCGCGGTTCGATCCCCCGGCGTCCCATATGGTCCCCCAAGCCAGGAGCGACTTCTGAGCGCATAGCCAGGAGTAACCCCTGAGCGTTACCGGGTGTGGCCCAAAAACCAAAAAAAAAAAAAAAAAAAAAAAAAAAAAGAAATAGGAGAAGGGTGATATAGGGCCACATCTGGAAATGCACATTACTCCTAGTTTATTTTAAAAAATTTCTATGGCCGTCTTCAGTTAATTATATGCAGACCAGGGATCAATCCCAGGTCATCTACAGCAAAGGAAATGTCCTACTCACTGTACTATCTCTCCAGAAGGAAAATGGAAACTATAATCATGTTAATTTTGACTAGAAATATGAAGCAGGGGTTGGAATAATAGCACAACATCTCATATTGTTCCGCAAGTCTGCCAGGGATGATTTCTAAGTGCAGAACTAGGAGTGGTCAAATTTATAGTTATAAATGATGATAATATATAATGTCTAATAAGTTTGAGAACTATGAAAATATGTCTTATTTTTAATTTTATTTGCTTTTATTTTTTGTGAAACTATTTTTACATTTTTCCTTCACAGCTCAAACCAAGTTTTGAAATATACAATAAATGTTATTTTTTGCAATACCTATATGGCATTTACTATTTTTACATTTAAATCAAGATCCCAAGATCATTTTATTATATTAAATTATTTTTCTATATTGAAATAGCATTCAGCTTAAAATTTTTCTTGTTAACTGTTCAAAAATAAAAACCTTAAAAAAATAAAAATGAAAACCTTAATAGAAAAACCATTTAGTGTTGCTTTGATGGCACTTCAAGAATTGCTAATAGAATTTAAGTAACATGTGTTTGTTTTATTTAAAGTAATGCTGAATAAAATTCAAATTTACAACGCATCTAAAATTTTATTTTAGTTATTTACTTTTATTTATTTATTTATTTATTTATTTATTATTTATTATTTATATTATTTATTTATTTATTTACTTTTGGGGCCACACCCGGTGACCCTCAGGGATTACTCCTGTCTATGCACTCAGCAATTGCTCCTGGCTTGGGGACCATAGAGAATGCTGGGGGATTGAACAGCAGTCCTTCCTAGGTCAGATACATGCAAGCCAAACACCCTACAGCTGCCCCACCACTCTTGCCCTAAAATTTTGTTTTAAATTTCCTATACATATTTATTTATTAACTTAATTTCGTTATTTGAGGATTCCCTTGTTGTAGTGCTCAGAAAATAGATTAGTTCTGTGCTCTTGAGTTGTTTCTAAAGTATAAAAACCATGCAGTTCTGGAGTCAAAACAGGTTTACTGTGTTTAAACAAATGTTCATCCCATTGGGTGAACTTGTTAGCTCAAAGTATGCTTATTAAAAATGAGTTTCTTTGTTTTCTTGCTTCTTTAATGGCTTTGGAACAGATAACGTTAGTGGGATCCTCCCTAAACAAAATACACATTTTTCTCCAATGTACATGGACATTCTCAAAAATAGACCACATGGTAAGACACAAAAAATACCTGTATAATATCAAAGAAATAGAAATCATATTATTTTCTCAGAACATCCAGCACTATAAATAAAACTGAGTAACTCTTCTACCTCAAAATAAAATAGCTCAGTACTGAATAATCAAAGGATTATAGTAAAAATTAAAATTTGATTCCCCAAACAAATGAAATGAGGACATGTACTGAAAATTTATGGAGTATAGTATAATAAAGGTAGTATTAAGAGGAAAGTTTATTGTTTTGGAAATGGAAGAAATAAAATGCCCACGTAAATATTTACTTTGCAGATTAAGTAACTGAAAACTGTGTACCCACAGCGTACAGGAGAAAAGTAATAATAAAACATATAACAGAAATCAATGAACCTATAATCCAGGGTAAAAAAAAATCTCAGAATTTCCATGAAGCTGAGTTGGTTCTTTAAAAAAACAAAACAAGATTGATAAACCATAATCAATACTCACAGATTGTGAGAGAATCCTAATAAACCATAACAGAAATGAAAGGTATAATATCACAAATGATATCACATAAATTCAAATGGCAATCAGAGATTATTTTGAGAATCTTTGTGGCACAAATCAAAAGAACCTACAAAAAGGTTTAAATTACTGGACTCTTATGACCCACCAAATTTGAACCAAGATAATCTGGAATAGCAGAACTGAGCTATCACTACTGAGGTAATTAAAGTGCTATCAAGAGTCTTCCCAAATATAAAAGTCTAGACTCAGATGGTTTCACTAGTGAATTCTTTCAAACTTTTAAAGAGATAGACACTACTAACAATTTTTCAGGCTCTTCCAGGAAATTGAAGAAACTGAGACAATCAAACAATTTTTATGAAGTTACCAGCAACCTGATGTCAAAAGTAGGCAGAGAAACAATAAAAAGAAATAGAATCACAGACCAATATTAGTGATCAACACACAAAGAACCTTAACAAAATACAATCCAACAGAATCCAACAATTAAAAACAAATACAAAACAACCAAAAAAAGAAAAACAAAAAGAGTATGCACTATGATGAGGATTCATCCACAAAAAGGACTAGTTATACTATCAGTTCAGGGAGGCTAAGGTGGGGAATGCTGGGAACAGGGTTGTAGGAAGGACATGGTGAGAATTCCCCTGATTCAATGTCACTACATACTTTAAATATTACGTGTAATTACTTGTAAATAAAGACTTGTAATTCACATTGATCACAATAAACACTTTTTAAAAATCCCCCCAAAAGATGATTTAGTATTTGCAAGACAGTAAATATAACAAATCATGCCAATAATATATTGTGAATATATTAACAGATAAAGAGAAATCATTTGAAAAGTTGCATCACAAATGATACAAATTCTCAGCAAGATACTATTTAAAGGAACTTCTCTCTGTATAGTCAAATCAATGTATCATATGCCCACAGCAAAGATTAAATTCAATGGGAAAATAAAAGTAAAAGGCTTTTCTTTATGATCTGTCACAATACCTGCTAGGCCATACTTGTCATTGCTATTCAGTAGAGTATTGGAAGTACTTGCCATAGGAATAGGAAAGAAAAGGATATCAAAGGCATACAGGCAGGAAAGGAAAAAGTGAAGTACTCACAATTTGAAGATGACATGATACTACTATAATACTACTTTGAGAAAATCCTAAAGACACTAGAAAATAGCTTCTAGAAACCATAGATATTTTATAAGGAAGAGGCAGGCTACAAAATTAATGTGCAAAATGTATAGCTTTCTTTTTTCTGTTTTATTTTCTTTATTTAAATATCTTGATTACAAATATGAATGTGATTAGGTTTCAGTCATATAAAGAACACTCCCCTTCACCTGTGCAACATTCCCACCACCAATGTCCCAAATCTCCCTCCATCTCATCCCACCCCCACCTGTCCTCCAGACAGGCTTTCCAGTTCCCTCAATCATTCACATGATTATGGTAGTTCTCTGTGTGTTATTTCTATAATTGCACTCACCAGTCTTTGTGGTGAGCTTCATGAAGTGAGCTGGAAGTTCCAGCCCTCCTCTCATTGTCTCTGAAAATTGTTACAAAAATGACATTTATTTTTCTTAAATCCCATAGATGAGTGAGACTATTCTGCACCTCTCTCTCTTCCTCTGACTTATTTCACTCAGCATGTACATCCATGAATAGGAAAATTTCCTGACTTCATCTCTCCTGACAGCTGCAAAATATTCCATTGTGTATATGTACCACAGTTTCTTTAGCCATTCATCTGTTTAAAAATGTATAGCTTTCTTACACAAATAATAAGAGAGAACAAGAGATACTCTAAAAGATAACACTCACAATTATACTTCAGAAAATTCAGTATGTCAAAATAAATGAAAGAATTAAAGACTTTTATTTAATAAGACTACAAAAGAGTACACAAGAAAATGAAAGCAAATACCCAGATCATGCATTGGAATGACTAATCCCATTAACATGACAATACTCTCTAAAGCACTACACAAATTTAATTCAATGCCTACAAAAATTACAATGACATTATTCAAATAAATAGATCCAACTGTTCTGAAATTCAATAGCTAAAGAAACTTTTAAAAAACATGATTTTGGGGGCCGGAGAGATAGCATGGAGGTAAGGCGTTTGCCTTTCATGCAGGAGGTCATCGGTTCGAATCCCAGCGTCCCATATGGTCCCCCGTGCCTGCCAGGAGCAATTTCTGAGCCTGGAGCCAGGAATAACCCCTGAGCACTGCCGGGTGTGACCCAAAAACCAAAAAAAAAAAAAAAACAAAAAAAAAACAAAACAAACAAAAAAAAAAACAACATGATTTTGGGGCCGGAGAGGTGGCACTAGAGGTAAGGTGTCTGCCTTGCAAGTGCTAGCCAAGGAAGGACCGTTGTTCGATCCCCTGGTGTCCCATATGATTCCCCCAAACCAGGGGCAATTTCTGAGCGCTTAGCCAGGAGTAATCCCTGAGTATCAAACGGGTGTGGCCCAAAAATACCCCCCCCCAAAATATAGATTGTTTTAATTTCCAAACTTTAAACCCTATGAAAAAGTTTACAGTTTGAAAACAGCATGGTATTGGATTAAAGACTCAAATAAACTGACTTGAACATTCTAAAACACTTCTTCAGGGATATGATCAATTAATTTTTGATAAAGGGGAAAGAAACATAAAGTGGTAAAAGGAAAGACTTCCACAAATGGTGTTTGAAAAATTGGTCAGCTACATCCCCCCAAAAATTTTAAATGAACTCAGACCATTGTGTTTATGTTGATATATCTTAAGTAATCATAAACATGGTTATGGCAACATAAAGCATAATAAATTTTGACTAGGGAATCCTACTTTGCTATCCTGCAAACTACTAAATTACTTAAACAAAAAACAAACCAAAAATAAAAAAAGAAAATATAAGCATTTAAAAATCTCTCATCAAAAGCATTGCAATAGCTGAAAAATAACCCTTTTAATATAGATAATCAATTTTTCTAGTATTATTGATATTTTATTTATCTTTAAATTAATTGATTTCCCAATAAAATTATTTTCTTTTTGTTTGTTTGTTTGTTTTTTGGGTCACACTCAGAAATCGCTCCTGACAAGCTCAGGAGACCATATGGGATGCCAGGATTAGAACCACCATCCTTCTGCATGGAAGGCAAATGCCTTACCTCCAGGCTATCTCGCTGGCCCCAATAAAACTATTTTCAAAGTGTTCTACAACAGTTTTAAATTTGCTCAAAAGTTTTCTTAATTTCACACTCTACTAATTCTGAATAATCAATTAAATTTAGTAAATATTATTCTATCTTTTCTAATAATATATCTCCACTAGTGTTTCCATTTCTTACTAATAGAACAGATAAGATGCTGTCATAACTCACTTATCGAATAAGAGATGAAATGTGTAAAGGTGAAAGAATAGTATAGAGATAGTGAGGAGAATGCTATTTTCCACTACATATGTATAAGAAAGCACAAGGTATGTAAGGAGATATTCAAGTCCACAGAAAAGAGGATACAGGACTCAGATTTACATGCAAAGACAATTTTAAAGATTATTTAATTGGCAACAAAGAAAAATATGAAGAAATAGTAAAAAAAATGTAAAAAAAATTTTCTTAAGACTAGCATAAAACTATAACAAAAATTGCTAAACTTGCAAAATCTTTTCGATTGTAAGCACTGACAGGTGTGTTATCTGTAAGAGTTTTATGGGATGTTTTGCTTCCAAATGTATCTGCAAGACAAGTGAACATAGCTCACAAAACTCAATACAGATATATATTTTTTAACATTTAAGACTTGCGTCTGGATGGAAATATTTCCTCCTATTTATTTTTTGAAAATGATCTTATGAATAGGGAGTGAGTCTTCTGTTCTCTTACCTGTTGATATCAAACTGTGGTTAGATCCCTCAATAAGAAGCAAGGAGAGGTGGATATCTAGGATGGAATTACAGCACAGTCACTTGTGGAGACACAATGGATTATCTTCTTTATCCTCTGTATGATAAGAGAAGTAAGATAACATGCAACAAGCAAACACTAACAGCAGGACAACTGCTTCTGAGGCTCCAAGAAAAGGTATCAGTTATTCAAACCATGGCTCGATACTATTTAATTTCCAGTTGAAATCTCCAAAAATTCATTGTTGATAGAAGTTGATTGAGAGTGGCTTCTTATTTTAATTTTACAAGAAATTCAGAAACTGTTCCCAAGTCATTAACATAAAAACAACTTTTATTTAACCCCAAATGCATAAAATATTCCCTTTGTTGTCTGTAAAGTGGTCTAAACTTACTTCTTCAAGACTACAGTCATTATTGAGTCATGTTATTGCTGTTTGACTTTTGTAGAATCCTGAGAGTTTTTATTTCCCCCACTAGATAAAAAGCTTATGTCTTTTCTGAATATACATGATGGTCCGGTTTCTCTAACTCCTGCAGATTCCAAATAAAAGAAGGACATTTTGTATTTTAGCTCACTTTGTTCAACTATGAGCAGTGACATAAAGAACTTCCTGTCATATGAAGTTAATTCCAGTACGGGAACTAAAAATTTGGAAAGATAAGGTCAGGAAATAACAAATAAAGTCATAAACAACCACAACAGTGGTGGGGGCTGTGGTGGGAGTCCAGCACTGGAAAGCCTGAAAAACTGTATAAATAATAAAGTCTTTTAGAGTACATATAAGAAGAGACCAAAGGGGTTGTCTTTTAGATTGTCAGTTTGTTTTTGTCATTTCTATATAAATCATAAATTCCTCTGATAGCAGTAGCTGCACAGATGTCAGATAGGCTATTTCAGGATTGTGGGTATCATTTGCAGAGTCATTTAGTTGATAAATTGGACATGCTTAGGTCCATCACCCAAGCACAGTTGCTAGTTTCAATTTCAACAGCATGCCTCAATGCCACTGTCTTGAAAGATAAAGTTGTGGTCAAGATAACTATTGTGATTGGGGCCAGAGCTACAGCATAGTGGGAAAGGCATTTGCCTTACACACAGCTAACCCAGACTTGGTCCATGGGATCCCATATAGTCCCTGGAAACTGCCAGGTGTAACTTCTGAGAGCAGAGCCAGGAGTAATTTCTGAGTGCCGCTGGGTGCAGCCCCCTCAAAAAACAAACAAATAAAAATAATCATAGGAGCTTGAAGGGGTTTTGGCAGAAGTAGGGTTTTCAGCATGAAAGAGAAATCCAACTTAGTTTGCTAATATTTTTTAATACTACTTGATATGCAAACAGTTTTAAAATGTAATAAATTAATCTGAATATTTGATTTAGATTTATCAACTGTTCAGTAACAAAGTGGTTTTTTTTGTGTGTGTGTTTATATGTGTGTGTAGGTAAGAACAAGAGAACATCTGAATATATTTATAAAAATAAAGTATTCATTTATTCTAGTTTTTTGGAAGGTAAAATGAAGCACCTAATTTCAGCATAATGTTTGTGAAGAGAATACGTTTCTAAATATGAATTATGGAAAACGCAAGTCTTGGTGTTAAATTTATTTTTTAGGGTAAATTATCTGAGTATGCAAAGTAAAGTAGTTGGGACTTTCAATATGATTCAATCTTATAGGAGTAAGACCACTGTCTAGAGAGCCTGTGCGCAAACCCAGAGATCAGCATTTTGCTCTTAGGGTCTGTTTATAATTCCACATGACATCTCAACACTATGCAGACAAGGCTATATCTCCTTAATGTGATGTTTAAATTGAGATGTATCTATATTATAATGGAAGATATAAAATAATTTTGAATTGTATGATTTTAGATATTGAAAATAATCCAATTTGATTCTATTTGCATTATTGAGAATCAGTCCAAGTGGAAAATTCAGGACAGACAAATATATCCTGAGACTGTGAGACAGAGATAAAGCACCTTTGGTGAGAGGTTAACCGGTAGGATTCATTTGTATCAAGAAGAAAATATAAGTATAGAAGATACAAAATCTGAATGACTCAATATTTAAACAAAAATACTCCCTTCTCTCCCAAGAAAAATTTTATAGTGTATGCACAGAAAAAAAAAATAGAATCACAAAACTCTGCCTGGAAAAGTATATCTACATCATGAGTTGCAAACTTACCCACTTGAAAAGCACTTTTAAATCATCGAAAGATTTGGAGGTGTAAGTGGTCTGTAAGATTCAGAATTATGAAACCATACAATAAATTCTGATACTGGATAGTTGAATTTTATGCCAAAATGCTATTTCTTGGGTTGGATAAATTGTATAACTAATAAAGCAATTATGAATGAATTTAACCCTCATTACCCTCAATGTTTTCTTCTAGAAAAAGTATTTTATTACTATTTCCTGTTCCTGAAGGCAGTTTAACATTACAGAAAATGGCATATACAAAATGCAATTAATTAATGGGTTTTTACAGTAAAAAAATATTTAGGGGCTAGTTATATGATACAGGGGTTCAACCTCTAGCACTGTGTATAGTCCCACGAACACTTACTTTTTCAGGAGTAACCCTGAGCACAAAGCCAAACGTTAGCCTGAGCATATCCTGGTATGGTCCAAAAATAAAAGATAAATATGTAGTTGATACTAATTACATTTTCTTAGACTTCTTACAAAAACTTTCTTTGTGTTACCCTAGAGTTTTTGATTGTCTGACCTAAACAAAAGAGGATTTAATGGAAAGAACCAACTATGGATAGAGAATGAAGAAATAGGCTTGTATTTGTATTTGGAAGAGTTAATTCTTTAAAGGATTAGAAATCCAATAGCAGCCTGATCATGGAAACAGAATGATGAGGCCAAAACCACAGTATAAAGGAAACTTCAGTCCATTCTCCTTGAATTACCATCATTGGCTGTTCTGTCAGCTGACTACACATTAGGGAAAAGCTTATTCCTGCCATGAGTGATTCATAGAGCAAGTACTAAGCTCTGTGCACAATGGGATCTAGAAAAAACATCTCTCGCTCTTTCATTCTTTCTCTCTCTCTGTCTTTTTTCTCTCTCTAATTCTCTCACACACAATTCCTTAAAGTTAAGTATCTTTAATCTCTAGCTCCTATATTCTAAGATACATAGTGTCCCAGTATATGGTATATATGAGTGAATGTAATCTAGAAAATTATTTTGAGTCATTTAAAGTTAGAGCAAGTAAACAGCAAGATAGGACAAAAGAGTGTCTGAAAGAAATGCAGGCCTGTATAATTAGGCTAGTATACTGCTGTATAAAGTGTTGTATTAGTTTACTAAACTGCTATATTAAAAGTGCTGTTTTAGTTTAGTAAATTGCTTGTTCTATCTGTTCAAATTTTCCTGAGGACTGTGGATGATAGTGGAGTATATGATGCAGTATTTAGAGTCTGAGAGTCCTTCAGGGTTATATAATAAATTAAGGTAGGCCTATTATCACTTTGAAGAGACAGTCGAAGGCCAAAGCAAGGGATAACTTTGGCTATTAATATTTCTGAAACATATACTGCCTTTTCTGATGCAGTGGGAAATGCCTCAAGCCACCATGAAAAAAAAAGTCTGAAGATGTTTAAACATTTTATATTTAGGTGTATGTGTAAAATCAATCATCTACTTCTATCTACTGAGGATTCCCCTAAATTGATTTTTGAGAGGTTAGGTGAAGCTTTAAAATATACCTCTGTAGTCACCATTCAGTAGGTCAGAAGCCCTGGGAATTTGTTCCAATGAGGACTTTAAATTATTAATCAGAAAATATTGTCTTTGAAGTTTAGTTAGATGCTGCTTTTCAGTGTGTAACTTATTATAGAATTCTCTGAGCAGACTCTTTCCTGTTTTTTGATGAGATGTAAAGACCATTTTATAGATCTCATGACACCTTTTTGGGGGGGAGTGAAGGTTTACTACCCATGTTCAAAACATTTAGAAATGAAGAAAGTGAAAGTAAGAGACAGGATGGTTTGGAGAGTGTTAGTTGTGTTTAATATTTGAAGAGCTGTCTATTTTACTGTTTTATCTGTTAAAATTCTTCTCTATATTATCAACCCCTCCCCTCTTTATTTTCTTATAAAGAGCAACATCTATTTTTAAAGGTAATTATGTGGCTTAAAGAGATCCTACTTTTATTGCATAGAGATCCCCTTATTATTTCCAGTAACTTCAATTGCATATGTAAATTAAAATGCTTATCCCTCAGAATCCTTAATTTCTAGAGAAAACTATAGAGTAAAACTGTGGATTTCTATAAATACTAACTTCTAGAGACTGACACATTTTAACATATAGTCTCAATTTCAAACAATATTGTAATCCTCATAGTAAGAACAGTGTGATATAAGATATGTGCACTTTTTTGAAAAATAGTTCTTTTTTTATTAATACCTAGTGTCTTTTTTATTAATACCTAGTGTCTCCTATGATTGGCAATTTTTTAGTGTTTTCAATGTACCTCATCAAACAAAGATCTTAAGTTTGGCATGTGATCTATCATCAAATCAATCCATTCCATGACTAACTTCTCCTAGAATAAAATTGGTACTACTAATAGCTTTTAAATCTTTGACGTCCACCCAACACTGCTGCTGCTTAGGTTTTTAAGAAAACCATCTGCAATGTATCTAGAGAAGATTTCAGAAAATATCTTTAAAAATGGTAGGTATCTTAAAGGTATCTATCGCTCTGATTGACTTACTTCTACTTACACTTTCTATTTGTCACAATAGTATGTTTTGTATGAACTTCCCCATAAATTAGACATAGTTTATACCATGGATTTTCTTTGAGACATTAAAGTATCCTAACATTTTCATTTTACCTTATTTTGACTTATGAAAATCTTTGCTTTTTTTTAGATTGGAGTAAACTTTCTAAAATAATAATTATAATATTTCTCATTTTTGAAAACTCTCATGACCTTTAAAATGTGTTTACCTAGTAGATGAGTTTGATTAAACACCCAAATGATATGGCCCACTAAAGTAGAAAAACTGCTGTCTTTATTTGGATTTTAATTTGGAGGATAAATTCAGCAATATCCAGTGGTTACTCTTGTTCTTCCCTGAGGAATCATTTCTGGAAGAGCTAAGGGGACCATTTGGGATAACAATGATCAAATTTGATCAGACACATGCAATGTAAATACTTTACCCACTGTATCATTGCACTAACCCCATTCTTTTGTCTATAAAACTTCAATTTTCCACAAAGGAATTCAGACAATATCAAAGAATTAAGAATTGAAAATACATAAAACAATATAAAATTAATTTAACAAAACTCTCAGAAATTTTATTCAACAAATATGACTTGCTGGCACTTCAACTTTTTTATGAGAAAATTTCAGAAATCTTTAATAGCTGTCTTATGGTACTATAACAAAAACTGTCAAATATCAGTTTCTGTCAAAACTGTCAAAAACAAGACAAGACTGATTGAAAACTGTGACATTCCTTATAAAGCTTTTTGCTTTCAACTTTCAATACAATATATTATCAAATTTCTATTTATTTTCTCAGAAATATCTAAAGGTACATGTCAAATAAAGAAAATTAACCTTAATATAACCCACATTTTTAATTGCAATTTGCTAATATAAAATTACTAAAGTAACATTCAACACATAAAATATTGAACTTGGTTTAAGTTTGAGCCAGATTGCAATGTTTGTTGTATACTTGTTTATTTTATAGTTTTGCCAATATATCAAGACTAACTCATATTTTGATTTCTTACCATAAATAACCCTATGGAGAAATTGATTTTGGCTCTTTAAAAACAAATACACTTTATCAAAATACAATGTTTTAATTTAATGTAAATAAATTTGAAAATAATTTGTAATGTAAATTTATAATAAAATAATGTTTTTGGCACAGATTTAATGAGAAAGGAACTTTCATCCACTGCTGGTGGGAATGCTGCCTAATCCAACTCCTATTGGAAACAGTATAGAGAATTCTCAGTAAACTCAAAATTAAACTGTCAAAAAACACAGCAGTTCCACTTTTGGTTCTCTAGCCCAAGGACAGAGAAACATTATTTTAAAAAGATGTATGCAGACCACATTTCATTGCAGCAATCAGTACTATATCTAAGACTTTAAATCAACTAAATGTCCAATGATAGATAAGTGGACCATGAAGATGTGGTACATATATACAATGAAAGACTAAATAGCTATATGGAATGCTGAAATTAGGCAATTTGCAGCAACTTGAATGGAACTGAATATATTATAGTTAATGAAGTAAACCAGAAAAAGGATAAATACAAAGTGATATCCCTTATATATGGCATTTAAAATAACTGCAAGAAGAAATACAACGGTCTAAATGGGAGTTGTCTTGAATACCTGTGACCCCAGCGGACATCAAGAAGAATAAAAGAAAGTGAGTGGAGGAGGAGAAACGCAAATATGAAAGAATGGGGCTAGGGGACAAGTGGTCTCAGGTGCATTGGTTAAGATATAAGAAAGGCAAAACTAAATATCCAAGCCAATTTAATCAGCAAGGGAATCAAGAGTCCAAATCTCTAATATCTAAAGTTAAATTGGGCCTATTAAACAGAAGACTGTAGGGCAAATGTTGGTGTGGCAAAGGTTGGTGTTTGGGGATTCGCCTGGGGAATATTGGTGGAAGGAGGGCGTTACTGGTGGTGGGATTGTCCCTTATTGATTTTATGTCTGAAAAATACTATGAAAGTCTTTTTCTAAAACAATACTTTCAATAAAAATAAAAAATAACCTTTATTTAAACTATATTTATTTATTTAGTTTTTGGTTACACTCCTGGCTCTGCACTCAGAAATTGCTCCTGATAGTCTAGGAGACCATATGGAATGCTGGGAATCTAACCAGGTCCGTCCTGGGTTGGCTACTCACAAGGCAAACATCTTACTGCTGTGCTATCTCTCCAGCCCTAAACTAATGTTTTTAAACATATAATTTTATTAAAATTTTTGGCAACATATTTAGTTATGATTTTCCTATGTTTAAGTGAAGTCATATTCTAACATAAAACATTGATAAAAATAACATTAATCTATAATTCTTTCTTAATTTCATTTAAAACTTTTAATATATTATTTATAATTATGTTTTGTAACCTGAGATAGTCTGTACTTGTACAATGCTATTTCATTAACATCCACCAATGAAGTTCAATGAAACCTTTTTTTAAAATTCCACTGATAAAACCAAACTTAACATGCTGAACTCTACATAATCAAAACTTGCTTTCTATATCACAAGATGTTTTTAAATTTACTTTGAGTTTAAAGATATATAAATTCCCTCTCATTCTATTACTAAGGTTTTCTACTGCATAATTCTTAACTGTACAGTCTAATCAACCTAAATTTGTGAGGATTATTTGGGGGAGTTTACATATAATAGTAAATTCTTTTTAAAGTAACTTAAGTAGTTTTAAAATGTTTTCACAGAAATATAATAATAAGCACAAAATACATCCATAAGTATATATACATAGTTGTAGTTATTTTGTATATATCTTTCTCTATATTTTACTTAAACTGAAGATAAGGCCTATTCCATATGACTTAGAATTCAAAAACTGATACAGACATCTTCCTATTATAGACCTAATGGTTTCAAAGCTTTAGTTAAGTAATTGTTTATAACTAATTAAAACTGTGGATGGGAATGAATCATAAAAAAAGTTATTTAAAAGAGAGAAATCATAAACTTAGAGACATACTCTCTATAAATCTCTAGGTAAGGGGCCGGAGAGATAGCACAGTAGAAGGGCAATTGCCTTGCACGGGGCTGACCCAGGACAGACCTCAGTTCATTCCCAGGAGTCCTATTTGGCCCCCTAAGTCAGGAACGATTTCTGAGCGCATAGCCAGTAGTAACCCCTGAGCATCAATCAGTGTAGCCCCAAAACAAACAAACAAAAACAAAACAAAACAAAAATCCTAGGTAAGTTATTATACAAATATTCAGGACAGGTAACAGATATTTTCTTTGTCTATGAGAGTAAAAGAAATATTCAGCTTCTTCCTATAGCCTTTGACACTTTATGTTTAGAGAAACTGCTTATTAAAATTAAATATTTTAAGATAAGCATAGCAAGTCTCAGATCCTATTCTTGTATAATTCTGAATTTAAAAATAATACAAAAATTGACCTAACAAAACTTTACTTTTGAGAAAAGAAATGTCAACTAAAAAATTGACCGTACTTTGACCCAATTTTTACAGTCAGCAATCTTTTAAATTATAGAAATTTGAAAATAAGGTAGACCATAGAGTAGTTATCTTATATGCAGTTGACCCATATTCAATTCTCAGTAACACATAAGCTCCAGAGAGTCTTGCCAGAACTAATCTTTGAGCACAGAGCCAGGTAAGACATTAAGCAGATATGGTGTGACCCATAAACAAAAGCAAAATGTGTAAATTTATATAGTGTTCAAAAAATCATGAGTTTTCATAGAGTTCTTGATGCTGTCACAAGAAGAATCCACTAACACACTGTATTCTCAAGAATAGTTCTTTGAAACAGTTACGAGGACAAGAATCTTATGTTTAAAAACAGAAATCTTATGGGTAAAGATGAGTAATACTGCTATTGTCTGAACTCAGGACTGATGTGTAACAGTGGTCATGTCAAGATCAGATAAAAGTTTGTTCATTTTTACATGTGTTTGTTAATTAGAGTCAACATTGTTAGAGACAATCCTTTTTGCATTGTATCTACATTATGTATTGCTGGCTTAAAAGTGGCAATGCTATTACAGGTGTTTTGTATAAGGTTAAGATCATCAAGTGTGGTTTACTGAATACATGCATTTATTGTTTATTGATAACATTAAAATAATTAAATAACATATACTTAAAATAAGTTTGCTTCTTTCAAAAAATTTTGGTTTTGTAATAAAATATATAATGTTTAAAGTATGTACAAATTTGAGGGCATACTGCTAAAATTATATTAAATTAGAGAAGAGATTTTAAATTTACAGAACAATTTTTTTACCTTTATTTTGCAATTTTACTTTATACAGTATAGGCAGTATTCATTCACTGAAACTCTGTCACATCTCATAAACCTGGCTGAGTGAGCTGAGTGGATGGGAAACGTCTAAGGAAACATCAATTACTGCAGTGAGATCAGTGATTCATGAGAACTCACTCAAATACTTTTCCAAAGTCCCAGATTTGTGTAGGTAAGAACTAGGATGATGAAGGTGCAGGTAAATGAGTTCCTGTCTCTATTTTAGTACTTAAAGCAGCTCTGAGTTATTTCTCATTATAACTATAAAAAGGATAGTTTCTTGGCTAACGTCCAGCCCTGGAAATTTCACTAAACTTTGCTAAATCCACTTTGATCTTAAAAGTGGATATAGAATGTACAAAGCTGTTTGTCTTAATAATTGTAAATAATTCAAGCACTGCTCTGGCAATGGACAAAGTATGCAAGACTTTTGACTATATTTGGCAATAAACTAATAAGGTGTTCATATAACTTAGACCAAATGTTAGTTATAACTACAGGCATCTGAATAAAATGTAAAAATTAAAATAAAACAATATTAAATTTATGGTATAAAATATAAGGAAGCCAAGAAATGCATATATGAGTAAATGTAAATCATTAACTCCAGAATGACATATGCTAATGAGAAACTCTTTAAGTATTAGGTTGTAAGATAAATAGCGATAGTAACAAAGTAAGCTAATTAAATCTTGAATTATTACTTGTAATAGTTGTAATTATGTAATTATAATATTAATTTATTTTGCTAGGGCTAATTGTATACAGATTTATATTATTTTAATATATAAGTACTTTTAACATGTGTACATTTTAATAAAATTACTTTTCTTTTATAGCAGTAAAGCCAAATATAATCCCCTAAAATGCAGAATGAGTCAACACTGTCACCTACTAAAATCCATATACTAACTATTCTATTTTATATAAATCAAGACTACATTGACTATATTAGACATTAATGTCTAATGTTCAGTTAATAATTTAAAATATTCAATGATAGAACAGAGGGAAGATTGTGTCTAATGATAGTGTATATAATGTGCATAGCATTGTTCTATAGACGTATATTTCAGAATAAGATTTTATTATGATGTATGTAGATAATGCTTGCCTATTTTGTGACATACCAAAATATCATCTTTAAATTATTATTTTGTCCTAAATGACTATCAACTTTAATCAGATTAATGTCACATCAAGAAAAGTGTATAATAGGGTGGTCTGAAATTAGACATGTTTAAAAAATCATATTTATTTATTTAAAAGTTACATTTCATATCATTGAGAACTTTTTTTTTAAAAATAGAGTTTAAAATAAAAATAAATGTTACCCAGGTAGTGATTTTCATTAGACACTGATGTATTCATAAATGCTATATAGAATGCTTGTAATATAGGAAAGATTTAGAGACTTTCACAAATGTTTCCTCTTCTTTTTTTCAACTTTTAAAACTTCCTTTTACTTCGTTCTCATACTTTTTAATTTACTATTGGTTTTTAGTTAGCGACCATAACTATTCCTAATATCACCATATCTGAAGATAGATTATGTTCTTTTTTCTTTTCATAAATGCTATATAAAATGCTTGTAATATAGGAAAGATTTAGAGACTTTCAGAGATGTTTTCTCCTCTTTTTTCAACTTTTATAATTTACTTTTACTTCGTTCTCATACTTTTTTTATTTACTATTGGTTTTTAGTTACCAATTATAACTATTCCTAATATCACCATATCTGAAGATAGATTTTTCTTTTTTCTTTTTTATTAATATTTTTATTTATACAATTTGATTACAAACATGATTATAGTTGGGTTTCAGTCATAAAAACACCCACCTTCACCATTGCAACATTCCCGTCACCAATATCTCAAATCTCCCTACTCCCCACCACACCCCCTCCTGTCCTAGAGACAGGCTTTCTACTTCCCTCATTCATTCACATTGTTATGTTAGTTGTTAGTGTAGTTATTTCTGTAACTGAACTCACCACTTTTTGTGATGAGCCTCATATAATGAGTTGGACCTTCCATACCTCATCTCTTTTGTCTCTGAAAATTATTACAAAAATATCTTTTATTTTTCTTAAAACTCAATGATGAGTGAGACTATTCTGTGTCTGTCTCTCTCCCTCTGATTTATTTACTCAGCATAATAGATTCCATGTACATTCATCTATAGGAAAATTTTATGACTTCATCTCTCTTGACAACTGCATAATATTCCATTGTGTATATGTATCACAGTTTCTTTAGCCATTATCTGTTGAAGGGCATCTTGGTTGATTCCAGAGTTTGACTATTGTAAATAGCTCTGTAATAAATATTGACGTGAGGTAGCGATTTTTGAATTGTATTTTGGTGTTCCTAGGGTATATCTCTAGGAGTGGTCTAGCTAGATCGAATGGGAGCTCAATTTCCAGTTTTTAATGAATCTTCTTATTGTTTTCTATAAAGGCTAGACTAGACAGCATTCCCACCAGCAGTGAGAGTTCCTTTCTCTCCACATACCCTCCAGCAATGATTATTCTTATTCTTTGTGATATGTGCCAGTCTCTGTAGTGTGAGATGATAACTCATTGTATTGATTTGTATCTCTTTGATGGTTAATGATGTGGAGCATTTTTTCTTGTGTCTTTTGGCCATTTGTATTTCTTCTTTGATAAAGTGTCTGTTCATTTCTTCTCCACATTTTTGATGGGATTAGATTTTTTTCTTGTAAAGGTCTGTCAGTGCCTTGTATATTTTAGATATTAGCCCCTTATCTGATGGGAATTGGGTGAATAATTTCTCCCATTCAGTGGGTGCTCTTCTAATCTAGGCAATATTTCCTTTGAGGTGCATCAGCTTCTCAGTTTAAAATATTTTCATCTGTTAATCTTTGCTTCCACATTTTTGGAGAGTGAAATTTCCTCCTTGAGGATGCCTTTAGTCTGTATGTCATGGAGTGCTTTACCTACATGTTGTTCTATATACTTTATGGTTTTATATCTGGTATCAAGGTCTTTAAGCCATTTGAATTTTACCTTTGTAGATGGTGTTAGTTGGGGGTCTGATTTCACTTTTTTGCAAGTGGCTAACCAGTTGTGCCAACACCACTTGTTGAAGAGGTTTTCCTTGCTCCATTTAAGATTTCTTGCCCCTTTCTAAAAGATTAAGTGAATGTATGTCTGGGTAATATTCTTTAAGTGCTTTCACTGTATTAAATCAGCTCTTTAGTTATATTTTATCAATGTTCCTTAAACAGTGCATGCACTAAAATTATCTGAGCTCTTTATTTCTTCATTAGTGATGTAGTTTTACTGTGCTCTACTGATATATTTAGTTATATTCCTTACTTTTCTGTATTTTAATGGTGTTTTTCTTTTTTTATATTGATGTCTTTATTTATGCAATTTGATTACAATCATGATTCTAGTTGTGTTTCAGTCATGTAAAGAAAATCCCCCTTCACCAATGTGACAGTCCTATCAACAATGCTCCAAATATCCCATTCCCCTAATCCCCCCAGCCTGTATTTGAGACAGACTGTCTACTTCCCTCATTCATTCACATTGTTATGTTAATGGTCCTTTTCTACTTCCTTTCTTTGAATTTTGTATTTATTTTTTCTGTGATAATCATAAATGGCACACACTTGGTTGTATTACTTGCACAATTAGTGTTTTGCTTGGGTCCACACATCTGATTATAACATATTGACACATTATGTTGTGTGAAGATTACACATTTTATAGTGGTCTCACGGATCACAAATAATGATGGCACTCTTATAACGTATGAACTGCTTATGTGGATTGAACTTGTGCCTTACTTCTGTTAGGCTACTGGTCCCACAAAAGGATTCCTGAACTACATTACTCTTGGTTTCTAAAGAAAATTTCCCATTTTATAGTATCTGTGCTTTATTCGTTTCTTAGATATTCTATTAGTGTAAGATCACCTTCAATGTTCAACCACAGATCAAATTTATTCATTCAAATTATCTCCACATTTATATATATAAAGCATGACTTGAACTACATCCAAAGTCATACTGTATCCTACATTTACACTGGTCCCTATATAATAATATTGTTTTTGCATGTAATATTGACCATTAAATAGTTGTTGTATCTTAAATTTTACATTCAATAAATATCTTTCTTAAAATTTATCTTTAGAAAATGTCTATTTAACTTTATGTCTGTCTTTTGCTTTTAAAATGAAAAATATCACGTTTCACATTATATTATTATCTGGATAAGAGACATGAAATTATTATTATTTAGGAAAATGATGGCTATTACTATGTGTATTTTCTAAGATGCTTTTGAGAAAAAAATCTCATTTATAATTTTTTGCAAACTGGATATACTTAAAATATTTCTCTTAAATTTTCATAAGTATTATGGACTAGAGAGTATAATTTTTTACAATGTTTTCCAAATAAGTAGATTGATCTTTGGAACATCAATGAAAATTAGGCATTTGTAAACAAATTCTTCTTTGTTGGTTTTGATAGGTGATTCTATTAGATTCCATAGAGGTGCATACATCTGTTAATATTTTTCTTCATTCATCATAATTCTCTCCTATTTTTCTTTTGCTTGTTGGGCCACACCCAGACTTGCTGAGGGGTTATTCTGGTCTCTGTGCTCAAAAATTCTGGCAGGATTGGGGAGCAATCTGGGATTCCAGGGATCAAACCCACAATTGTCCCAGGTTGACCACGTGCAAGGCAAATGCCTTACTGCTGTGCTATAACTCTGGCCCCGGTTTTAGAATCCTCGATAAATTTTTTTCACCTAAAAAGAAAAACCTTTAAGAAGTTAGTTGAAAAATGGAGGATTTAGTTAGTTTAGACTTTTGAGACTTGGAAGTTTTTAATACAAGGAAAATTTATTTACTAGTAAAACTTCACATAGAAAAACCTTAATATGTATTTCTACCAAGAGAATTTATGAAACATCCTATTCTTGTTTATATTGCTTATTTTGCTTTTATCCTCTCATAAGATTATATGAAAATGTTTTTATGAGAATAGGATGTCAATAAAAAACAAACCTTTCTGTGTAGGCAACTACAAGTCCTTGTAACAAAATTTTGATAAATGTTTAAACAAGCAGTACTCTGTCAGTTTTATATATCTTAGCAAATATGTATTTCCAGGATCATACATAAAAAAGAGAAAATATTTTCAAAAGTTGACCAAATCTTCAAGAAAAACGAATCCTGCTAAATTTGTTGGCAGTGAAAAAAACTTATAAGTGAGGTATTAAGTAAGTAATGCCCAAATTTATGTTAAATAAAATTAAGGTTTATTGTCTGTTTATGTTGACAGACATTTTGTTTGTTTGATGTTTTTGGTCCTCACAAAGTGATGCTCAAGGGATACTCCTGACTATATGCTCAGAAACCGCTTCTCTGGCTTGGGGGACCAGATCGGACACTGGGGACGAACCCAGGTCCGTCTTGGGTATGTGCAAGGCAAATGCCCTACCTCTAAGACATTGCTCTGGCCTCATAGATTCATGTATTTTAAATTTACTTCTACTATTTTATATTCCATGGAAACATAAATGAATCTGAAAATACACACACATAAACTATTTTATTATGAGACTGTTATCTAAATAATTGCTTGTAATTGTTCTTTCTACGGAGGCATAAACAATCTTTGATCTTCGCATAGATGTACATTGATATTTGATATGCCATTGGATATGCTATTGGATAGTCTTGAAAGAGAGATGGAACATTTTGTCTTAAATAAAAATCATGTAAAGTTAATTCTAGTGCTGAATATTTATCTTTATTAATCTATATTATTTTCCTGTAATACAAACCATTGCCTGTGTAGTGTCACAGACCATTTATAACATGCATATATATATGCATATATATAATAAATAAATATATATATATATATATTTAGACTTAGTAGGAGAAACTATTCACCAAATGCCCATCAGATGAAGGGGTTAATATCCAAATATACAAGGCACTGACAGAACTTTACAAGAAAAAACATCTAATCCCATCAAAAAAATGGGAAGAAGAAATGAACACACACTTTGCCAAAGAAGAAATACAAATGCCCAAAAGACACATGAAAAAATGCTCCACATCATTAATAATCAGTGTTGAAAGGATCCTAAACAATGCAGGTGTTTTGGTTGGGCTTATATACATTTAAGAAAAGCACCTTACATCCTATACCAGCTATATCTTCAGGTTATCTTCTTAAAGCATTTTGGAATAGATAAAATGTAAGCAGTAAATGATTTGCCTTGAAAGCAATTCTTAGCCATTGATGTCGTACCAGGAGTGAACCCTTAGTGCAGAACCAGAACTAATCTATGAGTATATTTGGCTATGCCCAAAACAAAACAAAAGCCAAAGATATTCTAATATTTTTTCACAATACTGTACATTAGATTCCAGAACTTATTTATAGAAGGTGAATATTTGCTTAATATATTCCATTTTTGTCACTTTCAAACCCCTGAAAATTACTACTCTAATAGTTTAACATTCTAGATTTCTCTATAGAAACATTAAATTTTAATTAAAATAAAAATAGAAAATTAGAATGCTTATCCTGAATACAGGCAGTGGTGGGGGAGGAGAGAGATGGGGAACATTGGTGATGGAATGTTGCATTGGTGAAAGGGGGTGTTCTTTTTAATGACTGAAATCCAACTACAAACATGTTTCTAATCATGGTGCTTAAATAAAGATATATAATAAAGTTAAAATAAGGTATTTTGAGCTATCAAATAATGCAAATAATAACAGGACAGATACTAAATTCCCATTAAATATTTGATTGTTAGCAGGGTTTCAGATAGTTTTAAATAATAAATATAGAGTATCGTGAAAGCATCTGAACATAACTTATTGATTATAAAGAAAGAATAGGCTAAAAATTTATAAATGTCCAGTAATAGTATAACCTCTAAAATAATGATTATTTTTATTTATATAACAATTGTGTAAAAATACTTAGATAGCAGCATAAAATACTGATTTCAACTATATATATTAAAATTTATTGTAGTTTTGTAAATTTTGTATATTTTGAGATTTGTTAAAAAGAAATAGTTACCTATGGACTGAGAGAACGTTTGAAACTATATATATATATAGATATAGATAGATATAGATATATAGATATATGCTCAGGAATGGTAAAATAATAAGATGACAAGAAGGGTTAAATAAAATAATAGATCAGTTTGAACCTACCCAGAAGTTAGGAAAGTAATAATGTTATTCTCTTTTAATGAAATCCTAAAAAACCTAATCAATAAAACAATGTCAATGTTGAAAGTAGAGCATATGATACAATCAGCAAATATATATGATCTCTGCAGAAACTATGCAATTTGCTAATTATAAAAATTAACAATAATAAAAAGAAAGAAGCTGACCTAGTAGATCAGTATTAAAATATCACTATCATATCCACCTATTCTATCTCAATAACATTTTTATAAAGTAAACATGGTGACTTTAGTAAGAAAAATAAATATAATATAGTGATACATGATTTATACTCAGCAAACTAAGAAGGAAATATAAAAATGCATGACAAAATTTTAAAGCAAAATTGACAGTATGGTAGTAAAAAAAATGAAGTTGAACAACATACAAGAAGAATCAAAAGATTGAATACATATATATTGCTAAATGAAAATTTAATTGCAATATTTTCATAATGATCTTAGTGACTTTTAAGGCAAAATATGAGCATTTAATAAATAAAGGTTAGCTAAATGAATAATTACAATTTTAATGAATTACTAAAACATAGAAGGAAGCAATTTCCACCTTATTTTTAAAATCTATTAAGACTCAGATGCCAAAGTGAGTCTAAGATTTGAGTTAGTAAATAAGATAATCTTTCATAGCTTAAATAAAATTTAAGTTTATTATTTTAATCTAGATCTATTATTTATTAGTTATAAACATTCAACCAGTCATCCCTTTACAATTCTTTTCTCCACAATGTTATACTATGGCTAGAATAAGTAATGACTTTAATCTGCACTATATACACATTAATGCTATATTATGTGCTACTGCACAAAGACAAGCAACACTTTAGATTAGTAAAAGAATCAATACATATTCAGTCATTATAGATAAAGTAGAAGTAAAGGATACCATGAATTCAAAATATCTAAAGTTTTTCAAAACATCTATATATACATAGATAAAAACATTTGAAAATATTTTCTATTACCTTGGTGAATAAACATATATATAGTTTATCATTTTAAATCTTGAATAAGATTAGAATATAAATGAAATTTTCAGTGTGTAGAAAATAATAAATTTTAAAACAGGTTAGTAATTATGGATAATTAACCTTGACTTCCTTTTAAGAAAATTATTCAAATTTCAATAATTCAGCAATTTACAAATATTCTAGTATATGTAAAAGTCATCTACAAGTATTTACTAGTATGTAAACAAAGTTATATAAGGTCTATAAAATATATAGTTTATTTTGATGCAATGCTATAAGTATTAAGAATTAAACAAATTTTATGTACCAAGGGGCCAGCGAGGTGGCGCTAGAGGTAAGGTGTCTGTCTTGCAAGTGCTAGCCAAGGGAGGACCATGGTTGATCTCCTGGCGTCCCATATGGTCCCCCCAAGCCAGGGGCAATTTCTGAGCGCTTAGCCAGGAGTAGCCCCTGAGCATCAAACGGGTGTGGCCCAAAAACCAAAAAAAAAAATTATGTACCAAGTAGTAGGGCAAAATATGATAAGCCTTTGGGGCTGGAGAAATAGCACAGCACTTGGGCATTTGCCTTGCATGCAGCTGCCCCAGGACGGAACTAGGTTCAATTCCTGAAGTCCCTTATGGTCCCCCTCTCCAGGAGCAATTTCTGAGCACATAGCCAGGACTAACCCCTGAGCATCACCAGGTATGGCCCACCCCCCAAAAAAAAAATATATATACATATACTAACTGAAGTCTGTCTTGCTCCATTGATAAATAGAAATCAATTTTTTTTTGTTTTTTTTTTTTTGTTTTTTGTTTTTGGGCCACACCCGGTGACGCTCAGGGGTTACTCCTGGCTATGTGCTCAGAAGTCGCTCCTGGCTTGGGGGACCATATGGGACGCCGGGGGATCGAACCATGGTCCGTCCGAGGCTAGCGCAGGCAAGGCAGACACCTTACCTTTAGCGCCACCACCCGGCCCCAGAAATCAATTTTTAAGGTAACTAGGATCATATTATTTTACATAGCAAACTTCACAGAAAAGATTACAGATACAAAACTCAATTCAAATTATCCAGTGCATTCAAGTGTACCACCTTTTGAAATGTTAGGATACTTCATTGCACAAGTCAAAGAATAACCTCTAACTGCATTTCAAATACCTTAAATATCTAGATAAATTTTGTCTTGCGTATTTTAACAGAGCCTTACTTTCTATTTATAACTATTCAATATTTAGGAATTTTTTAAATAATTACAATATTTAGGATATACTTTTGTTTCTAACCCATCCCCATATTTCATATACTTACTTCTGTATACTTTTTGTACATTTAGTTTGGTTCTCTTTTCATATTATACAGTCCTAGTATACTTGAATATCATCATTTTGAACATTGAGTAGAGAAGTTTACATGCAAAATATCTTGTATTTTAGCTTTGATAGTTGCTAGAGAATTTGAAAAATTGTTTTCAGTGTACTATGTAAGCAGAATAATTCATGTGATCCTCCCTTTCATGATATAGTGGAACAACAAACTTTAAACTTAATTTTATATTATGTGTCTATTATTTCTCAATTGTAATACGGTATGCACTTGAGAACTGATAAACCTTTAATTCTTTGCACTATAATGCTGTTTGAAAAATACTCAATATTCCAAAACGTAGTAACATAAGTTTGCTGCAGTAAATAAACATTTGGCTATTTAAAGTGAATTTCCTTTTGTATACTATTGTTTCTTAGTATTCAGCAAATAATTTGCTTGCAGCTATGGCTGTTAGGGGAATGATGAAACAGGACAATATTGGCAAAAATTCAAATTTTTCAGTATCTTATTTAAGTAACGTTGATATTTAGACTTGGATTTATAATATAAACCTTTAGAATTTACTCAATTCAAACATTCAACCATTCTTTGGTGTTGACAGAACTCTGCCTGTAGAGCTATTCATCATTTAGTACATTATTAATAGTAATCTCTGGTATTCGGGAAGAAACTCTTTGGATATGGCTAAACTTTGTTTTATCTAAGCCATGCTATGATGTGATATAACAAAAATAGAAATTGCAATACAATAGGATAATAACAGGATAATAGGATAATAATAACATCAGCAAGTAGATATGTATTTATGTAGCATATTGATAGATCATTGAGAAATGGAGCAAGTAAATCCTGTTTACCATACTATCACAAATACATTGAAATGCCTTTACATAAAAAATATATAATGAAACATGATCAAGTAATAGCACTTATTTTCAAGTATCAACAAAAAGGAAATATCTGAGGTTAAAGGGACAGTCTAAAACAATGACAACCAAGTCCCTGACTTTGTGTAGAGGACTGAGGAGTTCACATCCTTTATGCTTGCAGGACAAGAGAGATAAGAGTCATAGGCTCCTTAATTCCTCAGCTTCAATATGTGTAGGTGAAACTTGTTTTTGGAGCATCATTCCTCACATCAGCTGTCTAAAGTCCTCCTAAAATCAGTAGGTTGCACACCTACTGATGAGCAGTCTTGCTTTCATACTTATATCCAACCTGTTTTTTTTAATTTATAAGTAGAATGCACAACATCTCTTCCTATGCAGACATCACACATTGCAATAACCAGATGATTGGATCTCGAAGCGATGGAAGAAAATTTCTTCCTAAGAGAAAGAAATGAAACATTTTCTTAATGTTTCTGGGATGTTATTGATCACCAGATCAATGAAGTGTCTGGTAACTTGCAGTCAATGACTTTTTAGTTTATTTATTTTTTGTTTGTTTCTTTTTTGTTTTGAGGCCACACCCGGTGATGCTCAGGGGTTACTCCTGGCTATGCGCTCAGAAATTGCTCCTGGCTTGGGGGACCATATGGGACGCCAGGGGATCGAACCGCGGTCTGTCCTAAGTTAGCACATGCAAGCAAGTGCCCTACCACTTGCGCCACCACTCCTACCCTTCAATGACTTTTTAAATGATAAATGTAAAGCTTTGCTGACTCTCAATTGAATAGCCTGTATGACAGTGTTCCCAAGGGGTTGCAGGAGGGAGGAAAGAAAGGGTTAAAACAACAAAGAAAGCAATAGCATACTCCAAAATAATAACATAGGATTTGCACAATGAAAGCTAAAAAACTTCAGTGTATTCTTTCTCATATAAAAAAAATAAAACAAAACATTCTGCATTTCCAACAAGAGGGGATGTTATATAATTTTGGAAAGCTACTGAGTATAGTCCAGTTAGTAGTATTAACTATATTTTCTGCTTTGGCAAACTCTTGCTTTTTATTCATTGAATCACTTTTTGCTCTACAAATCCTCAAAACTTATAAGTGCCTCTCTGGTGAGAGCAAAAAGTCAATCCAGTTTGGAGAAGAGCAATACAGGACATATCTATGAAGTATGGTTCTTCGATCTTCCCTAGTCTGTCATCCTCAAATCCTCACTACTTCAAAATGACCAGCTCTTGTTTCTGAACATATTTGGCGTGTGGAAGCAAAGGGAAACACAGAGGACTCATATATCTGGAGAGCAGTATTGAGAACAGAACATAAGTCCCTGAAATAATCCTTTCTTGTCTGGGAGAGATAGAGGAATGCTTCAGCAGTGCTGTATTAAATGCTAAAATTAATCTGACTACTTTCCAGCTCAAAAAAACCTGCAATTTTTCTTTATATTACTTAAACAACATAGTTTACAAGGTTGTTAATAACAGAGTTTTTTCAAACTTACAAAGTTACCATAATTGATTTTCATTCATATGTATAAATTCCTTTTCACCAGTACAGATTTTCCACCACCAATGTCCCCAGTTTTTTTCCAACCTCCTGTTGCTGTGGCAGACGCTTCCCCTTTCTCTTCTTATCTCTTCCAATTTTTTACTTTTGGACACTGTGGTTTGCAATATTATTATGGAATATATATTATACAAATTATTCTATTTCCTTATAGCAACCAATTCTTGTCCTGTTATCATTTCCAACTTTCATTGTAATAATGGTCCCTTCTATGCACAAACTGCACTTCTCTGTTAGTTGTGGCTAGCATCCTAGCAAAAACTGATTCTCATGAGCCCACATATTTATTGTCTCTGGATGTTAATATTATCCTACCATATTTTTATATTTCACAAATGAGTGAAATTATTGTAGTCTACCTGTCTCCATTTGACTGTTTTTCTCAGCTTAATACTGTTCATATAATTCCATGTATAAACAAATTTCATGGCTTCACATTTTTCCTAACAGCTGCATAATATTTGGCTGTGTATATGCACCACTCTTTCTTTAATATAATCATTTGTTTTCAGCCAATTGAGCTGTTTCCATATTCTTTTTAGTGTGAATAGTGCTGCTATGCACAGAATAATACATAGGGCTTTTCTGCATTTTTCTGCATTGAACTTTGGGACCTCTAGGTATATTCCTAAGAGTGGTACTCCTGGGTTATATGAAAACTCAAATTCTAAGTTTTTTAATTTTTTTTGTTTTTGTTTTTGTTTGGTTTTGGGGCCACACCCAGTGGCATTCAGGAATTACTCTTGGCTGTGTGCTCAGAAATTGCTCCTGGCAGGCTCGGGGGATCATATGGGATGCTGGGAATAGAACCTGAGTTGTCTGGATTGTTCTGAATCATTCTGGGTCATCCAGGGTCTGCAGTGGGCAAGGCTAACACGATACTGTTGTGAGCTCTCTCTGGCTCCTCGATTTCTAGATTTTGGGGAATATACTGTTTTCCTAAAAGGCTATACAAGTCGACTTGACTTTTCAACCAGCAGTGAATGAGAGTCCCTATCTCCCACATTCATGCCAGCACTGGTTGTTTTTATTCGTTTGATATGATCTAATCTCTGTGTTGTGATTTGATTTTCATCTTTCTGATAAGTAATGATGTTGAGAATTTTTTACGTGTTTTGGCTATCTGTATTTCCTCTTTGAGGAAATGTCTGTTCATCTCTTGTTCATATTTTTGAATTGGGTTTGATATTCTCAAAACTGACCTAAGGTATATTATCAAATAATTGGATAAGGGGGCAAGTAATATAAAGTAGAGCAAGGAAAGTTTCTTCCAAAAGTATTGTTGAAAAACTTGTCACCTAATTTAAAAAAAAAAAAACCTGAACTCAGTCCTCTCTTTAACACCATGTTTTAAAGTCAAATAATCATACATTAAAGACTTCATCTTAGACATAAAAATCATAAGATACACAGAGAAAAATATAGCAGAACATTCCATTACATTAAAGCTAAAGGCATCTTCAAGGATTAAACACCACTGATCAAGCTGTGTAAAAAAAAATAAATAACCTGGACTACATTAAGCTGTTGCACACCAAAATAATCTCTAACTAAAATTTAAAGACTGCTAATGAAATTGAGAAACTATTCACCCAATACTTATATGATGATAGGTTAATATCTAAAATATGTAATAAAAACATGGAATTAAAATATTAGAGCTCAACAAGAATAATTAACTAATTGATTGCCCTGCTTGTAGGCTAGTAATTAAGAATTTCTAGTAGCCCTGTTGAGAGTAATCTTTCTCTGATTGTAAACCTATTTGAATTAATCTATGCCAAGACAGATTCCTATGCTAAACCTTCATCATTTTCCCCTCATTACTAAAGTTGCTCCTAGGAGTAAAGATTCAACATGCTAATTTAACATGCTTTTTCATAAAGTAACATGCTCGGTGCACAGCATCTACATACCCAGCATCTTCTATTCTCTTTCCTATATGTTTCTACGGTATTTCTTGGCTGCCTGTATTGCTATAAAAATGTTCCCTGGATATTATTCAGGAAACAAGCCAAGAGAGCTATCCTGTGCAATTTCTATTATACACAATCTTACAAACATTGAAAGCAGTCTAAATCTCTTCTGGGTCTCATGTCTACTTTATTTATACTGTGAGCCAAAGAGCCTTGGGGTTTTATAACAATTTGAAATTTATTTTAAATTTTGTTCAGATATTCTCTGCTTATACTACTCCCCCTTATGTAAAAGTTGTTCAGAATTGTATCAAATAAGAAAATATGTCCTGAAGTAATTGTATATATATTGCTTTGTGACATGAATGTACACATACAATTTTATTTCCATCTTATATCCTAAGACCTTTATTCAAGTATATATCATATGCAAAAACTTACTAAAATATCTGATATTAAAATAAATTTTAGTTACTTTAAGTTGTATAACAATGCACTATAACTTCATTTCCCAAAATATTTCCATATGATAATTTTATAGTTAAATCATTTTATATATTTGTAATGTTCTATTTATTTGTTTATTTTGGTTTGAGGGCCAGACCCATAGTAGTCTGGGGTTACTCCCTCCTGGCTCTGTGCTCAGAAATTGCTCCTCGAAGGTTTGAGGGATCAAGTTGGATGCCAGGAATGGAATGTAGGTCATCCCCAGTCAGACAAGTGCACGGCAAATGCCCTACTGCTGTGGTATTGCTTCAGCCCCATATTGGCAATGTTCTGGGGTTTTTTTGTTTGTTTTTTTGTTTGTTTGTTTGTTTTAATGTAGATATCTTTTCATAGACCTTTAATGCTACAATTGTTAATTATATGGTCTTTGCATCAATTATTTTATATATGCTTTCATCTATTTTGAAAATATCATGTTTACAACCACTATGAGTTATTAATCAAATTGCTGTATATTATTTTCACTAACCATTAGTATCTAAAAACCTACAGTGTAAGAACTACCATTTCATTTATTTTTAAAATTATACTAGAGTTATTAGTGACATTAAATATTACCTATATATCTTTGTTCAATATTATTTCATCTAAATATTTATGTTTTATTTCTTGATGTTACTAATGCTATTAATGTTATAATCGAAAAAAGTTTGTATGCATTTAATACAATAAGTTTTGATATGTTCACTGAAAAACCTATAATAATTTTCAGAAAATTAACATTCATCTCTTCAGTTATTTTTATTTACATGTGTATTGAATGAAAGGAAGAAAGAAAGAAAGAGAACAAAGAAAGAAAGAAAGAAAGAAGAAAGGAAGAAGAAAAAGAATGAATGAAAGCTGAAAAAATAGAAAAATAAGTAAAATAATGAAAGACACATAAACGAGTAATAGTATATAATTTGCCTTTATGTGTTCTTTTCTATATATATTGGCCTTTATTTCTTTTCATATTGATGTAAATGTGTTTCCTTCTTTTTTAAGAATATTTCCAATCTACTCTAATCTAATCATTTATTGATAAATAAGTGTGTGGTTCCTATGCATTGATAGTATATATTATATTACAGTGAATATAGGTGAACAGATACATATTTGTGTTAGCTTTTTATTTTCTTCTGATATATAATCAGAACTAGAATTGAGATTTTATTTTTCTATTATTTACAGTATTCTCATTATCAAAGAATTTCACTCATTTTTGAGGTATTTATATACTGATTTCCAAAATTACTGTATTAATTTGCATTCACAAGATTATTTTGGGCTTCTTTCCTTAAAATGATTGCTGATATATATTATCTTTCAAATTTTTAATATCCATTATGACATTTTATTCTTATGATTTTAGTCCATATATATAACTTTTTAAAAGTTAACTTTTTGATGTTTTCTAAGCATTCAGTACTTTTATTATGAAACATTTTTATGTATTTTACTTTGAGCATCACTTATTTATAGTACTCTAAAAGTGGAAATTGTGTAAAGAACTTTTAAAAGAAAAGATTGACTTATTCAAATGTTTGGAGAATGCTGAAAAAACACTTACCTACAAAAAATACAGTTAGCAGATAGCTTTTCTAGTAACACTTTATCATGGCTTATTAATGAGTATATGGTAGATAGCAAAAAATGGAACAAATTGCTGTATTATTCAATTCCTATAACTTCTGAATCATATTTAGGCCAATGTTCTCAACTGCAACCTAATACAAAATAAAATATCTACTAGTATGTTGTTTTACAAATTTTTTTTGTTTCTGGACCTTGAATATTAATGAGTATAATTACATCAATATAATTCACAATTTAGCAATTTATGGGTAAGGAATAAAGATTCTCTAAGGAAGAAATACCAAAGAATTAATAGTAATATAGAATTATTTATATTAACAGAGAAAATTTAGCAGTTCTAAAATAAGGAGCATAATAATATATTGCAATTAATAAAGTTATTAAAAATAAAAGACAAATGGTTAAGCTTCTGATTAAGTTAACATCAATATATTCATAATGTACATTAAAAATACAGGTCCCAATTAACAAGAGGCAATAAATTAACACAGAAATGATATTAGAGACTTTTATCATTCCTTTCCAATGGATAAATGCCAAACTTGTTGGTTTTGGTTGTTGGTTTATTTTTATATTATCATGATTTATAATATAGTATCACCATTCATATTTTAACAGTATATTACTGTATAATACTATCACACAAAGACATATTTTCCTCTACCACTGTTCTAGGTTCCTTCTCAGCACTATTCCACACTAATTATATCTTGATTCTCACTAGGCTTACTCAGATATTCTGATTAATAAGCATAATTTTATAATGTTTTTGTTTCCTGACCATTTTCTTCTTCCTTCTTTTATTTCTTTTTATTTTATGCACAAGAGAAGCCATCTGGTAATTACTTGGTCTTTCTGTCTCAGTTCATTTAGTTTCTAAGTCATGGAAGGATATGCTTCAGTTTCATTCAAGTTATAGTATAAAGCAACATTTTATCTGTTCATAGACCTAAGTAGTATTCCACTATGTATATCTCTCATTGTTTCCTTTATATAATTATTTGTTTTAGAACACGGGAGTCAACAACTATTGTTTCTAAGTAATTATGAGTTGTTAAATTGTGGTGGATTTTTATTAGAAATGTATCTTTGGAGTTATAATCTGAATTGTCTAGTAAACAATTTGGGTTGGAATGAGATAAATGTTGATGTTCATATTAAATAGGAGAAATTAAATTTAAACATGTGACTGAATTCAGTTCCTATGTCTCGTTAACAACAATTATTTTCATAATTATAATTTAAAAAACAAAATTGTAAAATCATAACACTGACAGCTTCCTTTCTTATATAAAATAATAAAATCATTAATTGAATATTTAACTTGAAATCTTCAGTTATTTATATTGCCAATAACATCTGAGAAATCTTGCTAGCAGAGCATTTAATGGGAGAATTTTAGAAACTTTGACAACTAAAGCAGTTACAGTATGTTTATAAGCCTGGGTTATAAATTTCTTTCAATAATTTTTATTGTGACCAAAGTGATGGCAAATATTTCTCAGTAATATTTAGGGTACATAGTGACAATGAAGTAGGGCCATCCCACCACCAAGTGTTGTCCTCCTACCCCTGTTCCCAGCATGCATCACTTATCTCTTCCTTTGCCACCTGGATTGCTAGTGTAACAGTTCCCCTATGTGTATAACTTGTTTTAGATTGAGTATGGGTTCTGTTGTTGTTGACTTTGGGTTTGGGGTTTAAGTCTGATCATTATTCTGCTTTTTGGATTTTGGAGCACACCTGGGATTGCTCAGGGGTTACTCCTGGATCTCTGCTCAGAAATTGCTCCTGGCAGGCTCAGGATACCAAATGGGATTCCGGTATTCGAACCACGGTCCTGCATGCATGGCAAACACCCTATCTCCATGCTATCTCTCCAGTCCCCCCATGATCATTTCTTATTTCACTCAATATTCATATGATTGTTTGTTCTTGGTACCATCCCCTCAATTTATGAAGCAGAACAAGATGATTCAAGTTCTGTGGCTCTGTTGTAAAAATTATGAAAAGAAAAGAAAAGAAAGCTGGGAGGAGTCTGTCTAAAGGTCTTTTGAAAAAAGAAAGGTAAAAAAGACGAAAAACAAACAAAAAACAGAAAAACACAACAGCAACAAAAACAACTAAACAACATCCACAAGGTGTGGCAAGGTGTTTGTTTGTTTGGCTTTGTTTTTGTTTATTTGTTTTGCATAGGCCTAAAAAATACAGTGTTTTCCACTCTTGAAGCATACTCTCAGAACTTCTAGGACCATAAAGAACAGTTCTATCCTAGACTTTGTCCTATGACCTGTGCTAATACAAAGATCTCTAGTTTCAGATGACTGATTTTGTAATCCACAATTTAGGTGAAGGTTTCCTGGCACCATAGAAAGACTTTGGGGTATGATCATGAGCATGTATGGAGCCTGTAGTTGTTTCCATGACAGTATGGATTATGAATTTTAAGCAAAAACTTTAACTTCGGTTAGTTTGTTTACAAATTGGCCATATAGAAGCAAAATATGAGACCTATAAAAAAAAGTCACAAAACTTGGGAAATGATCTTAATGCTCACCGTTAGATCAATCGTTTGAAATAATATTTAATCTCTCAGCTCACTATAATGTTTTCTGAACAACAGATTTATATGTAATTTATAGAATATATATGTATTTATAGAATATTTTATTTCTGGTAACTGCTTCCTCATTTGAAAAAATCATCTTAATAAAACCACCTGATTGCCAAATACATTGATTTCTTTCCAACCCTTATCTAATTTTACACAATTGTCTTTTTTGACATTTATAAATTAATTATGAAAGTTTTCCTTTTTTGAAATAATTTCTTATTAAGTTCCTGACATCAGGTCATTAATGCCTTCATTCACATTTTTTATTTATTTCTAGTTACCTCACACAGTCCTCTTTATTTCTTCTCCTATAGTCTTGTTTGTTTGTTTGTGGACATACTGGGCTGTGCTTAGGTTTACTTCTGACTGTCCAAGATCACTCATAGCAGACTCAGGGACCCAATATATGGTGCCAGGGATTTACCCTGTGTGGAAGGCAAACACCCGACCATCTGGATTATCACTTTATGCCTTCTATATAGTACATGGAATTTTATTTACTCACTTCTCTTTTAATGGTACCATTTTCCTTGAAAGAAAATGTCTAACATATTATGTGTCTTTTTCTGTGCCTTCTGATTTATTCAGAAGCAAGTTATTTTGGTTTGAAATAACTGGTTGAGATATTGATGAATACATGATCAACAAATTTTATTTAATTTTAATATATAACTTAGTAGAAATATTGCCTGAATATTGGAACTAAAACAAACTGCATTCATGACATACCGACTAAATTGTGTCATAAGCATTATTCAAATCTATTTTTTCTAAGAGCTACAAAGCAATGAGATACACAATCCAAATTTGAAGATTACAAAAAGTGATTTTTTATCTAAAAATATACACTGACTACATAAAAGGGAAAGGGCTGTCCATAGATAAAATAAAATTATTTTTGAAAATATCCATCAGTGTTTAATATATTTTATAACTTGTCACTACAAAAAATAATTTAATAATTGGACACACCTTAAATTAAGTTACATATTATGATTTCCAAATATTTCTATTAAAATATATCTTCTGTGTCTTATTTTCTTGCCTCATTTGCTTCTCACTTATTATCTAATAATGGCATGCAGCAAAATGTGAAATTAATAAAAATAACTAACAATTTTTATTTTATAATTTCATTATTTCCACTGAAAATGCAACTAATATCTCAATTCATTAAAAATAAGATTATCATGCCTTCTAAACAATAATGCCAAAATTAACTATTATTTTCTTTGTAGTTTTGCAGTTTTACATATTATTGAAATTAAATATAATAAAATAATATTTTATATTTTAATATCTATATCATATACAACATAGATATGACTGTATTTTCAAATAAAATATAATTAAATTCATTATTATTAATTTAATTGTATAATGTAAATACATTGCTATTGCAAAATTAGAAAAATGTATTAAAAAGATGAATTTAGCTAAAATGCTATATTCCATAGTTGAACCATCAAAGCAGTTCATTTTAATTTTATAGGGCTTATTTTTTTTAGAGATTTATTTTCCTTTAGTTCCTTCATTCCTTTCAAGATCTAAATTCATAAAAGTTATGCATCAGGTAGACATAGCATGAAAGCCAATTTAAAATAAGTAATTTGTTTATATATTAATGTAATTTATGGGTATCTTTCTTCTTTCCTATTTGAAAAATGTACCCCCTCCTGCTTAAGATGTGATAGTACATCCTATTTCCTAATGAGCTGGCTAATATTTTGCAATTTCTAGCCAAATAACAAGGTGATATAATTGTGTCATAGTAAAAATAATGAAGCTGGATTAAATATCTCCCCTGGTTGGATTCTTTTATTCTCATTCCTTGCTTTCAATTCCCAAATGCTAACCTTATTTAAGGAGTTTTGCTCTTTAATGATATCTGTTCATGAAACTTAACTGTTGGGGCTTAGACTTCCACTATAAGTTTCTAAGCTCTATTGCAGTTTAGGGAATAGTGAGAGATAGAAAATAATGAGACAAATTAATTTTCTTTTCCCAGAGGTGCTATATTCCCCGTAGCTATCACTCAGAGGACAACCTCTTTTCTGAAAGATTGATATAAAAATAATTTATGTCAGACTAAGAGACTGAGCAAATCTATCTGCCTGGAAAAGCACATAAATGCCTTTTAAAAAAAGAGAAGTAGCTTGTGGAGACAGTACTTCTTGGTAATTAGTGGTGTATTATCTTTGTCAAGCTTTAACTAATAATTTTGTATTTATAAAATGAAAAGATTTTTAACATTTAATATATAAAACTAAACTTCCCTCTCTAATTTAGCTTCAGATACCTAAAAAAATTGGTAGGTTAGTTAACTGGAAGGTTTACCTTTTGCAGTCTGAAATAATATTATAATGAGAAAATTTTGAAAATGAACATCATAAAAAATTGACTATAACAGAATAATAGCTTTTGAAGTGTCTGAGTAAAACTATTTAACTGAGTTCCTTGCTTTCCTAAAATAAAATGACAAATCCAAAGATTAGAAATTATAATCAATTCAAATATATTAATAAATTATCTTTTGTGAAATTATATATATTATTAACTTATTAAATAAAGACACATGTATAAGAATGCCATTCTTATGTAATTTATTAAAACAAAGATTCATATCAATTCATAAAAAATAACAAAGAAAATTAGCTCACTGAAGCTTTTTGTGAATAAAATATAGTTCTTGTCATTTTCACTTTTTAAAAAATTCTTCAACTATACTTTTGAATACTTGGTTATAAAAAATCACTGTCCCAAGACTTATGGAATATTTTGAAGTAAGATATTGATATGGTATTGATTTGAGAGGTGCAGTGTTATAGGAGTATTTTCTTATCATGGTCCACTGCATTGTTTTCTGTTAATGCCAACCCTTAAGAACAACAAATTAAGTATCTACAGACTAGCTATTGATATGTTATTATTAGGGGAGTGAAACTACTATTGGTTCCTTAATTTCATTCAAGATAAAACTCTATTAAACTGTTTGTGCTTTTAAGCTATATTAATATTTGCATCATTATTTCTTTTTGAAAGTATTCTTCAACTTTGTTCACATCAATTATCACACACTCTTTTCATACCCAGATTAATGTCATATTCTTTACTGACATAATTCAGTTTTTATAGCAAAATAGATCTGTCAACATAAACTTCACTATGTAATGGGAATCAATTTGATGAGAGAGTGATAATTTAAGCAAGCCCTCATGTTATTTCATTCACCTAATTAAATTTGTTTGCTAAGAATAAAGGAAATTTGGGCAGGATTATTGTTACATAGTTAAAGACAGGCTTGGTATGTATCTAACTCATGTTCAATCCACAACCCAGTATGATTCCCCTACCATCATCAGAAACAGCCCTAGAAGCCTCCAAGAACCACCACCAGACAGGTTCCTCAAGACCCCTGAATGTTCCTGGCATGACCTAGGAATTCTTGGGAATTTAAAGACCTCTTCAGAATGCCATCTCAGGGTCCTGTACTGAACACAGCCCATTTGGCCAAGAATCACAATTGAGGGTCCTGCAGGCATCGAGCATGGCTTCAGAAACATTACTCTAGTAAAGAGAATAATATAGCAAGAAATATATACAACATTTGTTTGCACATATATGATTAGATTGTATTAACATCAGTAAAATCTAACCAATTTGATTATATAATTAACAGTACTTAAATTTTTCAGTCCCTTTGTGTAACCTATATTTTCCACAGTAAATTTCTAAATATATTTTATATATCTTTTATATAAAGGAGAAAAAAAAGATGCTTTTTTACCATAATTAAATATATACCAAGACTAAACATAGTTGCCTTGTATATTCATAATATTTAGTGAAATCTAATATGATCATGAGAATCTAAATATATAGTAACAATTTTTCACAAGTGTCTAGACATGTTCCTTTTTGGGATGCTATGTATTAGCTACACCCATTATATGTCCTTGTCTCTGTGCTCAGAAGTGATCTTGAAACCAGCCTTCGGGGTTACCACATGGTGCTGGTGATCAAACTGTGATTGTTTAAACAACGGTCTTACTTCTTATTCTATCCCTCTGACACTGTACACTTTAAACTCAACACTATACAAAAAGAAATAATAAGTGAAGTGACATAGGAATCATATTCATCTATAAATTGAATCAACAAAACTTACTGAAAATAATCTCATTCTATTTGTTATTAAATGCTGAGGACTGATTCTAATACATATATGGCAGATGTTCTACTACTAAGCTATATCCTTCTCAAAAGGCTATATGGAATATATTATTATGTAATTAAGATAGAATTAATTTATTATTTTATTATTTCATTTTTTGGGTCACACCCTGCTGCCCTAAGGAGTTATTCCTGGCTCTGAGCTCAGATATCACTCCTGGCATTCTTGAGGGACTATATGGGATACCGGGATTCCAACAACCGTCTGCCCTGGGTTGGCTGCATGCAAGGCAAATTTCCTACGGCTGTCCCAAAAAGCATCATTTTAAACAAATATTAACTATGGGAAATATAGCACTTTCAATGAGGGGGTTTACATACTTAAACCAGTTACACTAGCATTCGGGGGTGGGGGTGCAAAGGAGAGAGATATGGAATGCATGCTGGGAACAGGGGTGGAGGGAGGGCAACACTGGTGGTGGGAAGGCCCCAGGTTCATTGTCACTATGTACCTTAAATATTACTGTGAAAGATTTGTAATTCATTTTGTGTGGTTTGTGTGTGTGTGTGTGTGTGTGTGTGTGTGTGTGTGTGTGTGTGTGGTTTTTGGGTCACACCCGGCAGTGCTCAGGGGTTATTCCTGGCTCCAGGCTCAGAAATTGCTCCTGGCAGGCACAGGGGACCATATGGGATGCCGGGATTCAAACTGATGACTTCCTGCATGAAAGACAAACGCCTTACCTCCATGCTATCTCTCCGGCCCCTGTAATTCATTTTGGTCACAATGAAAATTATTTTTAAAAAGTGAACTTAGAATATACTAAATATATAGAAGAGTTACATATGCAAACATATATATCTTCCCAAGTGAAATATATATCCTCCAAATTTAGTAACACGAATCAAGTTGAAAATGTTCTTTCGAATATATGATTAAAATAATTTATATTTTATATCTTTGTGTATTATCTGAAGTAATGATTTTTACAAAAATATCTCTTTTACTTACATAAAATAAAAATTCTAAAAATCAAACTTATTTTATGAAATAAAATTATTTTATTTCAGAAAAAAATTGAGAACCAGTTGAAATATAAATGATTTTCATGATAAATTTCTTGAGTTAGACAGAAAGGACTGTAGATCTAATTTGTCGAAAAAGAATTCACTAAGTTCTGACAATTTTATGAGTAATATGCAAATTATTTTCTTTAATAGTTAATAATATAAACTTGTTGGTATTTTTCTATAATAAATGTAAAATATGAACGAAGTAATTATGCAAAATACCTTTAGAATATTTATAGATTAATAAGATGTTTGTATATATAAAATTTATTTTGGTACTTTAACATACTAATCTCTTAGAGTACAAGAGAGTATAGTAATAAAGGCACCTGCTTTGCTTGTGACCAACCAGATTCATATCCTGGCACCATATATAGTCAATAGTAATTTCTGATTATAAAAAACTATGTCCTCGTATAAAAATAGTAATTTATTTTTAAATATTTATATAAAATTTATAAATAAAATTTAATTCAGCAAGCATCGCTAAATCAATAAAGATCTAAAAATGGAAAAGATTGTTAATAATTTTTATAATAATTTTTTGAAAATAGAACAAATAGTATTTGAAAATATTATCAATATAAATGTTAAGTTGATATTTATCAAAGGGATAAAGAGAATTAAGGATAAAATTATGTTTTCTATTATTATGCAGTGTGTTATTCATTCATTCTGTATCAGAAAGGATAGTTAACTATAAAAGTAAAATTAAGGTATCAAGACCAATTTTATGAAAATTACTATGATTTTAGTCATATTTTTCTCTTTGTTTACCTTAGACAACCAGGAATGGTAGTTATTATTATTTATAATTGCTTATCATTTCTCTAGTTTCTCTCCAACCTTCAATGTGGCCTTCCATGAAAAGTCCAAGATCTTGCTTCATGTCAGCATCATACCCAATTAATCAACCTGGGTTTCAATTTTAATCTCAATTATTCTCTGTCTCTCACCCAAATTATCCCATTTTTCATGTATAGTTTTGGCATTGTACCACCTTTTAAATATAACTACAGAGGGTGTGATGTAGATTTTGAACAAGCACAGCTTGTGTTTATCTTTCCTCACAATTGCAGAATATCTCCACAGAAAACAACCTAAAACTTGGATAAATAAAACTGTCAAAACAACGGCCAAAGGACAGTAAACAGATGGACGATTGGCAGATATACAAGTTTACCAAAAAAGAAACCCTGCTCTGGGACAACAAGTTACATTGGGAAACAGATACATAAGGAGAATCTCAGAAGTAGTGAAGATTGTTTCGAAGTCCAATACTTAATGCCTATGATTTTACATGAAGACCCATGAACTGGATAAGAGATGCTTAGGTATAAACAGAGATGCGTGTCATTGACAGCTACTGTCTTTGAGACCTTTCACAACCTCATTAGCGTCAGTGGTTCTTATTATTCATAGTAACAAACTACAGGAGCAAATTCCTAAAAAGATCCCATCTACACAAGAAAATAGCAAATCTTGCAGGGACAAAGAGACAAAAAAGAGAAAGAAAGCTTCCTCAGACCTGGTCCCTAGTAGTCTGCACCTGACTAATATGAAACACACCACAGTTCTAGAAGTGAAAGCACCTTAATGCTCTCATAAAGCATAATAGGGATATCTTAAAATATAACCAATTAGAAAGTATAAAAAATTAGTGCCCTATTGTCTGGGAACCCCATAGTCAGTCAATTCTGCTTTGGGTATGTGTTTTTCATGAGCTGATATTAAAATACCAATATATTTTCAAACCAACTATAGCATAAGTTTTCTAGGTACCACCTATTGCCAATTGGATTGTGGTCATTTTAATCCTTCGTTACTTCTCAAGATATCTTCAGTTTGACATAGAGGAATTCTTTGGTACTTGTAAACCAAGTGATCCATGATCACTTGCCACATTATTCTGAATCACCTCTAGAGACAATTTCACAGACCTTTGTGGATCACTGCATAATAGAGAGAAGTAAAATAGAGTTGTAAAATCAGCTATTCCAGTCATCAAGTAAAACACTATCTTGGGGGAAATTAATAATATTATAGTTTTATAAGTAAAACTTTAGTGCAATAGTCCTGAAGCTACTCACTAAAATGAGGATATCGATTGAAAATAACTTCAACACAAAACATTAAAATCAAAATGAGAATACTTTAACCATAAGTCCAAAGTGTCAATGGCTGACCTAAAAATTACAATAGAAGTGACCAACAAGAGAAAGAAAAATGATTTAAATGAAACCAGTGTGTTTAAAGAGAAATTAGTGGGGACATTCCAACATAATTAGCAATAAGAATACAAAACATCTATTAATAATGTGTGCAACACAGATATTCTAAATATAAAAGATAGAATTATTATTAAAATACATACCAGCAAATACCTTCTCCCAAAAGGGAAAATAGCTAGATATCCAGAACCAGGAAGCCCAAAGCATTCAAAACATCATAAACTAAAAATGATTCATAAAAAGATTACATATAATTTAATGTCAATCAAAGTTTAAAATGTCATAAAGAAAAATAGAAACATGATGAATTATATATAAGGGAACCTCCATAAAAATAACAAGAATTTAATGCATAAGAAAGAGTACTGTGAGTAGGACACTTGTCTTGATTGCAGTCAAGTTTGATTCCCAGCAACACAAATGATACCCAAGTCATTTTAAAAGTAATCTTTGAGTATAGAGTCAGTAGTATTTCTTGTACTCATGTGGGTGTAATCTGAAAACATACAACAATAAAAGAATTTATCTATATACACATATAATTATAACAATTGTTTATAATAACCAAAGTAATTAGCAATTTATTGCAGGAATTTTGTGTTCTTCATTTAATTTAATTTTTTAGTTGTTCCATTGAATATTTATTTTAGCAGGGAGAGTTGAGACTTCATTGATGCCTGGGTTTCTTTTATCATATTTATTTTAATTTTTTCAATAATTTATTTATTTAAGCACCATGGTTAAAACATGCTTGTATTTTGGTTTGAGCCATAAATGCATACCTCCCTTAACCAGTGCAAATTTCCTGACACTGATGTCCCACATCCCCACCACCACCCCCTGCCTCTTTTTGAGACAGGTATTGTATTTCTCTATTATAGTCATGGTAGTTGTTAGTGTAGTTATTTCTTTAATTGCACTTAACATTTTTGTGTTAAGCTTCATATCATGGGCTGGACCATTAGACTCTCAGTTCTATTGTTTCTGTCTTAATTTTCTTAAATCCCACAGATAAATGAGTTTAAATTTAGGTAGCATCCATTAATGTAGGTGACTTCCTCTGCTTCAATGTGTCTGTTCTGAAAGAGTAGTAATCTTCCTTGTGGTGATACAATCCCTAATTCATTCAGAGACCTGGAAGGAAGTTGTTATTATGTATCATTCACAGGCATCCATCTGAATTTCTATTTTAATTTTTCCTACCAGTAATATTGTATCTCCTTTTAACCAATACAGTTTACAGTAACTATTTAATCACATTAACCTATTTATTTTTTTGGTAAACTTAATATCCCAAGGATATTTGAAAGAAAATGAAAGAACATTTTCTACCATATGTTTTCTCAAGCTATTTCAATAATCCATAACGTATTGACTTAGAAATTAATTTATGTAGAAACAAATCAATTTAAATTAGTGTTTATATAAAATTTAGTTATTGGAGTCATTTGTTTAAAGTGATGATATGGGTGAGCAGATAAATAAATGTTTAAATATATAAGGTATATAGAAATATGACATATATAAAATTTCAACAAGGAAATAAGTTAATTAAATGAATGAGCAGATAAATATATGATTAAATAATTAGTTATAGAGAGAGATAGCATATATAGATAGAATCTCAATAAGGAAAAAGAAAGAAATCACTGAGTGAAACATGGACATTATTTGACAAGAAAAGTATGGGAAATGGTATATATTATTCAACAGATACAATGCCAATAATATTGATAAATATTTGATTAATAGGGATATATTTATAACAATGTGATTATAATTTATAATGATAAATTGTTTACTAAAATGTTGATAATTAGTATTTAGAAACAAAATATTCTTATTACAAATAAATGTATATTGATAAATTGTTTACTAAAATGTTGATAATTAGTATTTAGAAACAAAATATTCTTATTACAAATAAATGTATATTGATAAATTGTTTACTAAAATGTTGATAATTAGTATTTAGAAACAAAATATTCTTATTACAAATAAATGTATATTGTAGTTACTGATGAAATATTGTCTATTGCTAAAGCGGCAATTATTTTATGATATAATTATATCAAATCAGGACTTTACACTATAAAGTGACCTCAATATTATTACCTTCTCATGTTTTCTTTCTACTTTTTCTGTAATAACTGAAGAAGTAAATGTTGTGATTTTATTTTTTATTGGTAGTTACAGAATCTATGTCTGATTTATATTTATTATTGGACAATATGATTAGAAATTCTGATTTAGTCAATAAATTCTGGAGACTTCCTTTCACCATAGAAACATTATGAAAAATAAAATAATAAAAAACTTATTTGAACATCTCACAAAATAATTAAATAATATATTAAATGAAGATTACATAGGTATTAATATCTATTATATAAATTGGTAGGAGAATAAATATTAATAATTCTCTTTTAAGGAATATTTATCAAAATACATAGAGGAATGTACTAGGTTATGATAAATATGCTAAAGATAGCTCTTTTCAAATTATATTGGCATTCCTTATTTTCTTTCATTTTGACTTCTTTGAATGTCTACACAATATAGTTATTTTTGTTTCTTGATATCACAGATTTTTCATTTTCTCTTTTTTCTATATCTTTTACATTCTTCTCAACTGGTATAAATTCTTTTAAAGAGTTTCTTATTGTCCCATATCTATCATTTACATTTAATTAATTTATTTTAATGTCAGCATAAAAAAGAAAATTTAATTAATTTTAAGGATTCACAATTTATAAGTATGCATGACTAAACTATTATAGATTTTGTATTATTTTCAATAGATGACAATTACTCTGAAAGAGTCAGCCAACTTTTCTAAACATCATTTATTTACTATTCTAAACATCATTTATTTCTGGTAAAGTAAAATTAAGATGTCATAAATTCTCAGAAATAAGCAGTAGCAAAAGCTGTTCTGATACTTTAAATCCTCTGGATCTGGAAATTAATTTGCTTTTAGATATTTTGTATTAACAAATATAGTATTTTTATCACAAATATAAGATATTTCATTCTTCCTTTCATATTCTTTTTCTTTTCCTATGAAATATTTTCAAGTATTATTTTATTGAATTTAATTATTCTTTTCACTTAATATATATTGCTATTAAACACCAAAATGAATTTCAGATTGATTACATGTTAGATTAAAACTTTTGATTGTAACAGTTTAAAATATATTATGATATTTTCTCTTTGGTTTTTTTGTTATTCTCCCCACTTCAAACAGCATATTCTTTTTTTTTTTTTTTGTGGTTTTTGGGTCACACCCGGCAGTGCTCAGAGGTTATTCCTGGCTCCAGGCTCAGAAATTGCTCCTGGCAGGCACGGGGGACCATATGGGGCGCCGGGATTCAAACCGATGACCTCCTGCATGAAAGGCAAACGCCTTACCTCCATGCTATCTCTCCGGCCCTAAACAGCATATTCTTAAAGCCATTTTGAATGTATGTTAGCAAAAATATTTTTTTAATTATGTAGGTCTTTGTTGACTTATTTTATTTATTTTCACCCTACTATCTTGGCTCTTTTTAGGTAAGATGTGTTTTTTTGTTAGCTTGTTTGCTTGTTTGTTTGTTTGTTTGTTTTTTTGGGTCACACCCAGCAGTGCTGAAGGGTTACTTCTGGCTCTATGCTCAGAAATCGCTCCTGGCAGGCTCAGGGGAACATATGGGATGCTGGGATTCAAACCACCGACTTTCTGCACGCAAGGCAAACGCCTTAATTCCATGCTATCTCTCCAGCCCCTTCTAAAATGTTTTATACAGAGTAGGTGCTACTTAAATTTATGTAGAATAGATTTATATAGCATGCCCTTCCTTTTAAATATGACAAATTTGTAAACTGATATAATGTCCCAGCACATTGACCCTAATCACCTTAGACTCCCGAATTTTGCACATCCAATCAGCACTCTAACATGTATAACACTGAGGGCAAAGAGATAGATAAGGATTATAGGTGCATTCCTAAATTCAATCAGTAATGTTAATTTTTTAAGATACTCCAGGTGTGTCACTGACACTATCTAAATGCTGTTGTGGATTTCTCTGTTAACCATAAAAACTATATTGTTGGGTCCATGTAATAGTGAATTGCAGAAATCTAGATTTGGACTCTGTGTTCTGGTTGATCACATGTCACTGGGATATGGTTACTAGTTTCTCTGAGTAATTCTTTATATATATATATATATATATATATATATATATATATATATATATATATATATATATATATATATATAAATCACTTTACTTAAGCACTATGATTACAATCATGGAGCAGTAGAGCAGTGGTAGGGAGTTTGCCTTTCATGAGGATGACCAGGACGAACCTCAGTTCAATCCTCGGCATCCTATATGTTTCCCCAATCCAGGAGCGATTTTTGAGTAGTCAGGAGAAATACCTTAGCATCACCGGGTGTGGCCATAAAACAAAAACAAAAACAATGGCAAAACAAAAATACCCCCTTCACCACAGCAATGTTCTCAACACCAATGCCCTTCATCTCCAGAACACCCACTATGAAGAAAGGAGGAAGATGGGAGAATGGAAGGCAGAAAAGAAGAAAGCCTGGTAGAAAGGAAGAAAGAAGGGAGGTAGGGAAGGAGTAAGTGAAGGAGGGAAGAAAATAAAATGGGAATGGGGGAAGAAAGAAGGAAGGAAGGAGGAAAGGATGGAAGGAAGGAAGGAAGGAAGGAAGGAAGGAAGGAAGGAAGGAAGGAAGGAAGGAAGGAAGGAAGGAAGGAAGGAAGGAAGGAAGGAAGGAAGGAAGGAAGGAAGGAAGGAAGGAAGGAAGGAAGGAAGGAAGGAAGGAAGGAAGGAAGGAAGGAAGGAAGGAAGGAAGGAAGGAAGGAAGGAAGGAAGGAAGGAAGGAAGGAGGGAGGGAAGGAAAAAAGGAAGAAAGGAAATGAAAGAGTCAGTATTAAGGATGGAAGGGAGAAAGGAAGGGAGGAAGAATATGAGAGAGGAAGAAAGGACAGAAAGGAGGGAGAAAGGAAGTGAGAGACAAAGAAATAAAGGAAATAAGGGAAGGACAGAGGAAGAAAATAAGAAATCATAAAATAAGTAATGGGGAGTACTAGGAAGGAAGGAAAGAAAGGGAAAGACAAAATGAAGGGAGGGAGGAAGAAAGGAAGGAAGGAAGGAAGGAGGAAGGAAAGAAGGAAGGAAAGAAGGAAAGAAGAAAGGAAGGAAAGAAAAAGGAAGAAATAAAAGAAGGAAGGAAGAAAATGGAAGAAAAGAAAGAAGAAAAGGAAAATGAAAACTAAGTTATTGTCTTTTAATATTTAAATGTTAAAATCTGTGCTTGCCAATGTTTTTGACCAGGACAACATACTTACAAGTTGGTACTTCCTACTACTT